>NC_083714.1:160990152-161147652 GCF_033118175.1 Dama dama | reverse complement strand
GAGAAGCAGAGATGTACAGAGGGACTGACTTTTCCTCCATACATTTGTAAACAAGGACTGGATTATCAAGGGGGTACAGAATGAAATGCTTGAGTCCTCAAAGACTGAGACTAAAGTACAACTCATAAGACCTGTTCTTGGTTGGTCTTCAGGATACGTCTGAGACAGAGAAGTAAAAAGATGCTGGGAAATTCCTGACCCACTCATAACAGGGGCTCCCTCTGCATTGACAGAATTGGGCTGCAGAATCCCACAGGTCAGGCAGCCATCCTGCCCACTGATGACTAAGCTTGGGGCTGATTTTTTTCCAAGTGACAGAATGGAGTGATCTTTCAAACCAAGTTTCCATTCCCAGCATATGGAAGCCAGTCAATCTGAGATACATTTCAAGGGCCTAAGCCAACAGCCAGAAATGAAATGAGAGGGGGGAAAATTAGGGTAAGCGAGTAGGTGTTGGTTTACTCTGCTACCTTTAGATCAAATGTGGTGTTCTGGTAATACGGGGTTGGCGAATGTTTTTCTGGGGAGTACATTTCTGAGTACAGGGGGGGTTGTCACCAAGCTAAGCCTATCTAAGACAAGAGGGCTGGCTGTGGTCTCATCCAGGGTGTTTTAGCTGGAAACCATGCCCACAACCAAGGATTCCCTGAATGCCTGCTCCCAATATGAACCAGGAGTTTGTCAAACCGGAAAGCAGGCAGCGCATCTATTCAAACCCACTGAGGTGTCAGTTCAAAACATCTGACTTGGTAGTGATGGCTTACATCACAATCTTTGCTGGAGGACAGACTCTGAGAATCTCAAAATTGAGAAGGCTCTTTAAGCTAATGAAACATCTCTCGACTAGTACGCGCCCCCCACCACACACAACTTAACAGCTCCTGTTTCCAATCAAGGAAATTTTTTTTCCAGTAACACTGCTATACCCTGAATGCGAGGAATACAAAGGTGAGTAAGACATGAATAATCTCTGTCCTTAAAAAGACTGACAACCTAGCGTGGAAGACTGGAAATACAGATACACAGAACATTTTAGAGGCAGAACGAAGTAAAGTAGAGGTATTTAAAGCAACTCTGAGGCATTTAACCCATCTTGGGGTACCCAGAGGTCTAGGATATGTCCAGGAATGGGAAGTCAAGACTTCACAAATTGTGACTCCCACTGGCAATGAGTAGCTATTTGAAAACTAGGCTTTCTCACAATGAAAAACCAAAGTGTGGCTTCCTGTAACTTTTACCCACGGGTCCCACGTCTGTCCTCAGAAGTGACATAGGATATGGCTAAATTACCACTTCCCTCCTTTGGGGTGCTCAGTCGTGTCTGACTCTGCGACCCCCTCGATGGCAACCCTCTCCTCTGTGTATGGCATTTTCCAGGCAAGAATGACAACAAGCTGGTCATTCCTTTTTCCGGGGGATCTTCGAACCCGTGTCTCCTGGGCGTCCTGCAGTGGCAGGTGGATTCTTGACCACGCAGCCACCGGGGACGCCCCAAGGGAAATACACAAAGGAAACCTTAAGACTTGGGCTATGGTGAAGACGGTCATGTAATCCCCAAGCTGCCACTAGGGGGCGCGCCTGTCCACAAGCCGTAAATCATGTACCTTTGATGGGTGGGGACGGGAACAGACAGTGAGTTCCAGAGAAGAAATACACATGGCCAGCGAGGACAGGAAAATCAACAGGGAGATGCAAGTCAAAGCCTCAGTGAGATATGACCTCACACCTCTTAGGATGAAAGCGAAAGTCGCTCAGTCGTGTCCGACTCTTTGCAACCTCATGGACTGTAGCCTGCCAGGCTCCTCTGTCCATGGGATTCTCCAGGCAAGAAGACTGGAGTGGGTTGCCATTTCCTTCTCCAGGGGATCTTCCCAGCCCAGGGACTGAACCTGGGCTTCCCACACTGCAGCCTGATTCTTGACTGTCTGAGCCGAGATGGCCATCATCAAGAAGACAAAAAACAAAACAAAGCAAAAAAAACAAGTGCTGGTGAGGATGCAGAGAAAAGGGAATCCTTACATACTATGGGCAGGAATGCAAATTCGTGCAGCCACCGTGTAAAACAGGAGGAGGGTTCCTCAAAATATTTAAAATTAGAACTACCATATGGCTCAGCAACTCCACTCCCGGGCATATTTTCACAGGAAATGAAAACAAGATCTCGAAGAAAAGTCTGCAGTTGTGTTCAATACAGATTTATCCACAATAGCCAAGATGTGGAGACAACCTAGATGTCCGTCTACGGGAAAAGGGACAAAGGTACCTCCCCCTACACACACAGACACACACAGACATAAACTTCACACACACAGAAATGTTATTCAGCCGTAAGAACGAAATGCTGCCGTTGGCAACAAATTAGATGCACCTTGAGGGCACGATGCCTAACGAACTGATAGAGAAATACTGTGTGACCTCATATGTGGGATGGGATGTATGGAAAGAGGAACATGGAAACACGCATTATCATATGTAAAATCAGACAGCCAGTGGAAATTCGCTGTGTGGCTCAGGTAACTCAAACCAGGGCTCTGTGACAACCTAGAGGGGTGGGATGGGGAGGGAGGTGGGAGGGGGGTTCAAGAGGGAGGGGACACATGTATATCCATGGCTGATCCATGGTAATATCTGGCAGAAACCAACACAATTCTGTAAAGCCATTGTCCTTCAATTAAAAAAAAAAAAATCCAGACTCTTAGAAACAGACAGCAGAGTGGTGGTCCCCAGGGGCTGGGGGCTGGGATTGGAAACGCAGAGATGTTAGTGACAGAGAACCAGAGAACAAGCTGTAAGGGGAACAAATTCCAGGGACGTGATGCACAGCACGGGGGACCACAGTCAACAACGCCGTCTTGTCTGCGTGAACACTGCGAAGGCTGTAAATCTTAAACGGTCTCACCACCAGGGAAATGGACGGAAATGATGCTCCCTCACTTCAGCCGTGTCCGACTCTTTGTGACCCCATGGACTGTAGCCCGCCAGGCTCCTCTGTCCATGGGGTTCTCCAGGCAAGAACACTGGAGTGGGTTGCCATTTCCTCCTCCAGGGGGTCTTCCTCACCCAGGGATCAAAATCACACCTCCTGCATCTTTTGCATTGTAGGTGGCTTCTTTATCCACTGAGCCACCTAGGAAGCCTCCAAAAAGAAATTAAAAGTACGTGAAGTGATGCAGGTGTTAGCTAACTCTACAGTGGTAGCCATTTTACAATGTATAAGTGAATCAGGTCATAACACGGTTCCGTTTTTAAACTTACACAATATTATGTGTCAATCATACCTCAATAAAGAAGGAAAAGATCATGGCATCCAGTCCCATCACTTCATGGCAAATAGATGGAAAAACAGTGGAAACAGTGGCTGACTTTATTTTTCTGGGCTCCAAAATCACTGCAGATGGTGACTGCAGCCATGAAATTAAAAGATGCCTGCTCCTTGGAAGGAAAGCTATGACCAACCTAGACAGCGTATTCAAAAGCAGAGACATTACTTTGTCAACAAAGGTCCATCTAGTCAAGGCTATGGTTTTTCCAGTGGTCATGTATGGATGTGAGCGTTGCAGACTATAAAGAAAGCTGAGCACCAAAGAACTGATGCTTTCGAACTGTGGTGTTGGAGAAGACTCTTGAGATTACCTTGGACTGCAAGGAGATCCAACCAGTCCATCCTAAAGGAACTCAGTCCTGAATTTGCATTGGAAGGACTGATGCTAAAGCTGAAACTCCAATCTTTTGGCCACCTGATGTGAAGAACTCACTCATTTGAAAAGACCCTGATACTGGGAAAGATTGAAGGTGGGAGGAGAAGGGGACGACAGAGGATGAGATGGTTGGATGACATCACTGACTCGATGGGCATGAGTTTGAGTAAACACCAGAGTCGGTGATGGACAGGGAGGCCTGGCGTGCTGCAGTCCATGGGGTCACAAAGAGTCGGACATGACTGAGCAAGTGAACTGAACTGAAAGAAGGAAAAAACAGGCTGAGAAGCTCAAGTTACAAATCCTCCTGTTGTCTCATCCTCCCGTTTCAGTAGTCAGATCAACACGGACTGGATTCCACTCTGAAACCTTTCCTCACTTCCCCATCAAGACAATGTAATAGAGAGCGGTTCCGCAGCCTCGTCCTTAGGTGCCTGCCAACCCCAGAGAGTGCTGGTGGACGCTATCCGGGACTGGGGAGGAGAGGGTGAAAAGCTTGTCTCCTCTGCCCCGGGGGCACCTCTGAGGTGGATGGTACTGATGGGGACAGATAGTCAACCATCCCCAGGATGGCCCCCGGGGCCACGGACTGAGTGTGCTTTATTTTCAGTGTATGGGCAGAGGGACACCCTGGAGAACACGCTGGAGACAAATACCGTGCATCCGAGGAGCAAGTGTCGGCCTGCACAAACCCTGGCCCTTGGCACTCAGACCTCACGGCAGTCCAGGGTGTAGTGTCTACATAACAACGTTTGGCACTTCCCTGACAAGGGCACCCCCGCGGTGCCCTTCTCAGGTCGTACCCACCACCCACCACCCACCACCACCTCGGGTTGTGACTTCTGCCGGGCCCGCAGCTGATAGGCTGGCTGCCACGCCGCCCCCGTACAGCCTCTGGATGTTAAGTCGTACACACGGCCCGGGTCTCCTGCCCCGAGGAGGCTCCCCTGGTGGCCCAGACTGGTAAAGAGTCTGCCTGCGGATGCAGGACGCCCGGGTTCGACCCCTGGGTCGGCAAGATCCCCTGGAGGAGGGCGTGGCAACCCACTCCAGCGTTCCTGCCTGGAGAATCCCCATGGACAGAGGCGCCTGGAGGGCTACCGTCCAAAGGGTCGCCGAGAGTCGGACACAACTGAGCGACTGAGCTCACCCGCCCCAAGCCCTCTGTATCAGCCCCCCGCTTCACCCAGGCAGAGACTGCGTGAGTACGCGTTTTCCTTTCATATTGTTGAGTATGCATTATTATTTCTGAGGCTCCAGGACACCACTTCCCCTGCAGGGCAAGCTAAGAGAGCAAACCATGTACTGCGGTTCTGTTTGAAAAGCGGCACTCACACTGTTTTGGGAAGGGCCAGGCATAATTAGACACTGAAGGCTCTTGCTTTGAAGGCGGCTAAGAGCAGAAAATTAGTGTGGATCACAAAGCGCGGCAGAGGCCCCCTGGGATTTATCATCAAACTTCCCTTCTCTGGCCCAAGTATCCCGCCCCCGGCCCCCGAAGAGGGGACCCCGGGGCTCGGGAACATTGCAAAAGCCCGCTTGGTTCCACATCCTAGCTGCTGTCGTACGTGGAATTTGCTTTCTGTTAAAAAGCCTTTGCCGGCAGGGCTGCAGGCAGGGAGAACAGATTTCATTTTACCTGCTGAGCAACTGCGGGAAAACCAAGTCTTTTTTTGGCCTTGGCGGCCGAGGTTCCTTAAGCTTTCCTCCTAAAATTGGATACGACCCACAATCTATTTTATATACGCCCACCTGCACACACACCAAAGCCAGGTAAGCCTTCAGGGTACAAACCCGATCATTTTGTTTTCCCCCAAGAGAGAAGTAGACAGGAGTAAATGTTGAATATTCACTTTACCTTTTCTGCATCAGTTTAAATGTATATGGTTCTGCCCTGGTGGCTCAGATGGGAAAGAATCTGCCTGCAATGCAGGAGACTCTGGTTCGATCCCTGGGTCGGGAAGATCCCCTGGAGAAGGGATAGGCTACCCACTCCAGTGTTCTTGGGCTTCTCTTGTGGCTCAGCTGGTAAAGAATCTTCCTGCAATGTGGGAGACACTGGTTCGATCCCTGAGTTGGGAAGATCCCCTGGAGGAGGGCAGGGCAACCCATTCCAATATTCTTGCCTGGAGAATCCTATGGACAGAGGAGCCTGGCGGTCTACAGTCTGTGGGGTCGTGAAGAGTCGGACAAGACTGAGTGACTAACACACACACACACACACACACACACACACACACACCATTTATATCTATATAACTGCAAATAAGGAAAATAATATAATTGAACTTTTACTGATAAATGCACCATGAGCACACTTTTGGTGTATTAGGCTAAACATCTTTCAGGTATTACACCTCAAAGATAATCTGAGAAACGGAACAGGTGCTTTTCTGAGATCTCAGCACTTTGGAGAAAAGCCAAGTGCTGGAGAGGAACTAAAGAAAACAAAAACTCCTCTTTTACAGACCAGGCCACATGCACTCATTTCCGCCCTGGTTATGTCGTCAGTTAACCGTGGAACCAAACAGGCATGTGGTCTTCTTCTACCTTGAGAGTATCATTATTTTCAAAAGATAAAAACGTGATGCTTAACGCTTTTATAAAGGGAAGATGCTTATTTGAGCAGAATACCACTTGGTGGCTAGAAAAGACAAAAAAAATATTGGCCGAGGTTGAAGCAACAGAACCTCAGAGCCGTATCAAGCTCAGCCCTAGGTTCCTGCGACCTCTCTAGAGATGCTGGTGGTCACAAGAGGAGAATCCCATGGACTCATAGGACAAAAATACTGAAATTAAAAGACGGTTGATCCTTGGAAGAAAAGCTGTGCCCAACGTAGACAGCGTATTAAAAAGCAGAGACATTACTTTGCCAACAAAGGTCCGTTTAGTCAAAGCTACGGTTTTCCTAGTGGTCATGTATGGACATAAGAGTTGGACTATAAAGAAAGCTGAGGGCCGAAAAACTGATGCTTTTGATCTGTGGTGTTGGAGAAGACTCTTGAGACTCCCTTGGACTGCAAGGAGATCCTACCAGTCCATCCTAAAGGAAATCAGTCCTGAATTTGCATTGGAAGGACTGATGCTAAAGCTGAAACTTCAATACTCTGGCCACCTGATGCAAAGAACTGACTCATTTGAAAAGACCCTGATGCTGGGAAAGATTGAAGGCAGGAGGAGAAGGGGACGACAGAGGATGAGATGGTTGGATGGCATCACCAACTCAATGGACATGAGTTTGGGTAAACTCCAGGAGTCAGTGATGGACAGGGAGGCCTGGCGTGCTGCAATTCATGGAGTCGCAAAGAGTCAGACACGACTGAGCGACTGAACTGAACTGAACTCTTTGCGACCCCAGGGACTACAGCCCGCCAGGCTCCTCTGTCCATGGGATTCTCCAGGCAAGACTACTGGAGGGGATTGCCATGCCCTCCTCCAGGGGATCTTTCAGACCCAGGGATCGAACCTAAGTCTTCCACGTCTCCTGCACAGGCAGGCGGGTTCTTTACCACTAGCACCCCCAGGGAAAGTCCTTCCCACCATTGGAGCATCTCCCTTTTTATCACTTTGGGCAAGGACTTGGCTCCTGCTGGTGGAGAGCTGTCTGATGTGGGAATTGGTGGGGAGAAGTAGGTGCTATCTTAAGCCTTCACGAAGGTGGAAGCATGTGTGTGTGTTATGGGCACGCTGTCACACAGAAAGGTGCCTTGCAGATGTCCATGGCACAGCTGAATTCATGGGGGATGGGGTGAAGACCTTTGGTGGAGACCAAAGGGTGAAGACCTCTGGTCTCAGTGGTTCAGTAGACCTTCTCAGGCGGGAGGCAAGGGATGAAGGTAAGGCAGTGAGAACCGCTCATGGCTCACGATGAGCCATCACCGTGGTTCTCTGGAGAAAGAACCGGAGGCTTTCATTGATGCAGCCTCGGTTCTGAGTCCGGCTGAACGGCATGGTTATGGAGAATGCTGCTGAACTGTTCCGCTGATCTAAGTAAACCCAGGCAGCCTTACTGCCTGTCTTAGCTCAGGTCACATTTGAGGCAAACCAACTCTGACGTGCAGAGAAACCCAAGAAATAATCCAATAATTTTTTTTTCCTCCCAAGTCCATCAAAAGGACCAGCATTTTCTTGTTTTAAAAAATGTATTTCTTTGGCTGCGCCATGGGGGATCTTTAGCAGCCACACGTGAACCCTAAGCTGCAGCACGTGGGATCCAGTTTTCCCATCGAACCCGGGACCCCTGCGTTTGGGAGCCTGGGCTACCGGGGAAGTCCCAAGGCCGCTGCCTTCATCTTTGCTAGCTTCAAAGGGTATTCGGTTCCAATAAGGATCCTTTCCTTACGGAAGTTATGCACTGCCTTTTATTTCAACGGCAGCTGTGTGGAAATGTCAGTTTTGCTATTACTGGTGCAACCTCAAAAAGGAAGAAAAGTGAACTCAAAGGGCCAGCTGGAGTGGGATCTAATTCCTTGGCAACCTAGAAATCACTGGCTGGAAGGGCTTGTGCTACAGACAGACCAGAGACCCTCGGAGGCAAAAAGGGATTCTGTCCCCATGCGAATGCCTTTAATTCACCCTCTACCCCCTTGTGGGTACTGTGCTTAGTCGCTCAGGCGTGTCCGACTCTTTGCGACCCCGTGGACTATAGTCCGCCAGGCTCCTCTGTCCATGGGGTTCTCCGGGCAAGCATACTGGAGTGGGTTCCCATGCCCTCCTTCAGGGCCAGATCTCCCACATGGCAGGCGGATGGATTCTTGACCAGCTGAGCCACCAGAGAAGCCCAAGAATACTGGAGTGGGTAGCCTATCCCTTCTCCAGGGGAATCTTCCCAACCCAGGAATCGAACCGGGGTCTCCCACATTGCAGGCGGATTCTTCACCATCTCAGCTACCAGGGAAGCCCCTGGACCGTCTTACGCTGTGTCAAAACGCCACGCCAATTACTTAACAGTGCCGGGGAGATGTGTTTTGTGTTAATTGTCATGAACCACTGTTTAACCTCCTATGTTTGGAATGTCTAAGGTAAACAGTTTCAAGTTGCAGATTTGCTGAAAATCATACACAACTGCACAGACACGTGTTCAATCACGTCTCTGTGATTTATTATGGCGGCCAGCAATTTTGTACTCATGGTGTCAAAACGGAAGCCGTGATGGCTGGGTGTAGTTTTGGAGATCCTTGCTGGATCATCACATGCACCGAATGCTCATGAACACCTCATTTTTTTTTTGGGGGGGTGGATACTTGCTGCAAAAGTCCCAGAAGCAGGTGAAGGGTGGAGTTCTGCCTAATTTTGAGGACAATATAATAGGGCTGATTTTATGCACAATTAAACAACAGAATTAAAGACCGAAGCCTCCTTTGCCCAAGTGGTTTTACCATTCCATCTGCAGAATCCTTTTCTCTGCTGTCTCTCTCAGGGTTCCTTGGGTTTATTTTCAGCATTCAAAACATGCATAAAATCAACCAAATGGACTGTGGGCACCACCTCCTCAGCTTCAGACCATTCTTTGACCCTGCTTCTGTCGTGATAAAGGAGAAGACTCCTCTATTATTTTATCAATCTACGTCTAATCGTATTTGCAAGCGCAGGGTCCAAGTCTATATATGTTTGATCCATAGCGAGAGGAGTCCTTCGTGCAGAGGTGTCAAAAGACACGATTATCTTAGAGCCTTACTGAATATTACTGAGAGGGCTGTCTGAGCCACCAAGAAAGCCCTATCGATTCCACTGATCTACAAACTTAACGCCAATACAACACTCTCTTGATTACTGCAGCTTTATGATACCTCTTGAAATCAGGCAGTGTTAAGTCATTCAAGCTTATTCTCTTTTGTTTTCCAAAGTGATTCGGCTATTCTGGGTGTTTTGAATTTCACTATGGGTTTGGACTTCCCTGGTGGCTCAGAGGTTAAAGCGTCTGCCTGCAGTGAGGGAGACCTGGGTTCGATCCCAGGGTCGGGAAGATCCCCTGGAGAAGGAAATGGCAACCCACTCCAGTATTCTTGCCTGGAGAGTCCAATGGAGGGAGGAGCCTGGTAG
Organism: Dama dama; assembly: GCF_033118175.1. Classification (NCBI taxonomy): domain Eukaryota; kingdom Metazoa; phylum Chordata; class Mammalia; order Artiodactyla; family Cervidae; genus Dama; species Dama dama. The sequence continues at coordinate 161,137,912 of NC_083714.1, read as the reverse complement.
GTCCACGGGGTCGCAAAGAGTCGGACACGACTGAGCGACCTCACTCACTCACTCAGTCATGGGTTTGAGATCAGCTGGATATTATCCAGCTTCAAAGAAAGAAGCCTTTTAGGATTATGGTTGGGATCATATTAAAACTACAGATCAACTCATGAAAAATAAAAAACCTTAAATATTTAGTCTTTCAACCTATAAACAATGCATAGAAAGAAAGTGAAGTCGCTCAGTCGTGTCCGACTCTTTGCGACCCTGTGGACTGTAGCCCACCAGGCTCCTCTGTCCATGGGATTCTACAGGCACGAATACTGGAGTGGGTTGCCATTTCCTTCTCCAGGGGATCTTCCCGCCCCTGGGATCGAACTGGCATCGCTTGCGTCTCCTGCCACGAGCGCCACGTGGGAAGCCCCTAAAACCAGTATACACACAGTCTGAGGAATAACATTAAGGCCAATAACTGTGTAACCGCCACCCAGGGTGAAAATTTAAACACAGCAGCACCCCCAGAAATTTTCCTACCCCCATGTGTTCTGTCTCCATCAAAAGCACTTCCTCTCCTCCTGGAAAGATAATTCCTAGCCTGCTTTTTTGTGCATTCAACTGCTTCTGCTCTTTGAAAATAATGAATGCCTTCCTAAACAAAACCTAGTTTAGTACTTTGGTTTTACTGCCTTTTGAGACGATATAAATTAAATCACTTATGGGAATGCTGATCCATGTTCGCGGATATATTGTGATGAGAGGGGGAGATATACTAGAGTGTCGAGAAGGAGAGATTTTGCTGGCTTTTGCTGGCTTCAAGGCAGCATCGCTGAGAATGGGCAGGGGCCCCGGGCCACCATGAAGTCTTTTCTAAGCCAAGCTTCCGTCTACATTTGTCATGCGCTCTTCGGTAAGTTAGAAGGATGGTCCAAGGTGTTGCCATGTCTCTGAGCCCGACGGCATGAAATACAGAAGAAAGAAAAGTCACCGTAAGTGGTGGCAGATGGCTGTCGTCTCAGAAGTATACTGAGAACTCCCCGCTGGACAGCCTTGAACACATTGCTTCATCCCACGTGGCGCTGACTTTTCCGATCCCTAACTCCTTGGCGAACGGGGTATCCTGTGGTTGGGGTGGACCCAGGACGTTCACAGGTCTCCCCGACTTTCAAACACCCTATTTTCAAGAGACACCAGCATCTCTGAATCACAGGGGGAGACAAGCTTTGCCTTCCCTTTATTTAAAAAGGTAAATCATACTAAATCTTCAATGCACAGAAATTAGGTCAATTCATCATAGAAAGACCATGAGGTGTAAAGTGATAAATATCCTATGTCAACCTTGAAAACAGATTTAGCACTTTCCACTATAAAAACTTCAGAATTCTTAGGTAAGCAAATAGATGCTTTTGCTTAATTGTTTTACATCATCAGTCTTCAAGATGGGGGGCCGTGTGGTTCATTTTTCTTTTTTTCAAGATTTTTTTTTTTTTTATGTGAACCGTTCCTAAAGTCTTTATTGATTGGTGTTACAATATTGCTTCTGTTGCCTATGTTCTGGTTTTTTGGTGGTGAGGCACGTGGCATCTTAGCTCTCCAGGGATCAAACCTACAACCCCCTGTGTTAGAAGCCAAAGTGTTAACCACTGGGGCACCAAGGAAGTCCCCATGTCATTGAGTTCAACGTGAACAGGAACAGAGTCCAGGCACCCTCTCTGAATGGGGATTCCTGTTGAGGTTCTAAATTAGCATATGTCAGACCCCCACCATAAATCCTCAGGGGCTCAGACCACAGAGACCACCTGTTCTCACACTCAATTGGCAGGTCTGTATTATGGAAGCTCTCAGAACTATATATGTGTATTTCTTCCACCAGAGAAGGAAATGGCAACCCCATCCAGTATTCCTGCCTGGGAAATCCCATCAACAGAGGAGCCTGGTGGACTACAGTCCATGGGGTCGCAAAGGACTTGGACACAACTTAGCGACTAAACCATAAAATACACACACACACACACACACACACACACATATGTGCAGAACTGTAATGATTACACTATTGGCCATGTCCTCACCCTCCCTCCCTTTTTTTTTTTTTAATCTTCAAAATCACATTTCCGGACCCAGGGCTGGGAGACATAAAATGAAACAGCTCCCGTCCAACGGGCTGACACTCTGCTGCTCACGAAAACGCGAAACGTCCAACTGGGATTCTCATTTCTTACATCAGCAGGACTAATTCTCTACCGCCGGAGAATGTGTTTTAACTTTGTGAGGGGGTAAATCCTTTTTATGATTAGGAAGTTATTAGATGTCAAAATATGATGCTCTCTTGATGGATTCAATGTAGGCTATTTGGAGGGCGGGGCTACAAGTATTTCTTTTATTTGAACCTTTATTTCGTTTGTTACAATGTGCTGTGTGCTTAGTCGCTCAGTCGTGTCTGACACTTTTGAGTCTCCGACTCTTTGCGACCCCCATGGACTATAGCCCACCAGGCTCCTGTGTCCATGGGATTCTCCAGGCAAGATTACTGGAGGAGACTGCCATGCCCTCCTCTGGGGAAATCTTCCCAACCCAGGGATCGAACCCAGGTCTCCCTCATTGCAGGTGGATTCTTTACAGTCTGAGCTACCAGGGAAGCCCCTTGTTACAGTACTGTTTCTGTTCTTTTATGTTCTGTGGGGGTGGGGAGGGGAGGTTTGGCCAGGAGGCATGGGGGAATCTTAGCTCCCTGACTGGCAGTTAACCTGCACCTCCTGCATTGGGAGGCAAAGTCTTAACCACTGGAATGCCAGGGAAGTCCCCTGGGGTACTTAGCAATTTTGTTTCTGGCACACTACTTTGGAAGTCTGAAATAGGGGAGATGAACGTCCTTAGGACAAGGCAAACTCAGAGTTGAAAACTACTCTGGTAGATGGCACGATTAAATATGTTCAGAATAAAAGACTCTTTAAACATGAAGAGTCCACAAAACCTCCAAGGACACCCTAATTTTTGAATTTTAATCAGAGTTCATTGGCATGTATGTGTTCATTGGAAGGACTGATGTTGAAGCTGAAGCTCCAGTACTCTGGCCACCTGATGTGAAGAGCTGACCCACTGGAAAAGACCCTGATGCTGGGAAAGATTGAAGGCAGGAGGATAAGGGGACGACAGAGGAGGAGATGGTTGGATGGCATCACCGACTCAATGGACATGAGTTTGAGTAAACTCTGGGAGTTGGTGATGGACAGGGAGGCCTGGCGTGCTGTGGTTCATGGGGTCGCAAAGAGTCAGACACGACTGAGCAACTGAACTGAACTGAACATTGGCATGTAGATTTTCTGACTTCTTTAGATAAAAACGTACACGTATGTGAGCTACTGCTTGTAATGACATTTGTAATAAAAAACAGTTGTAAGCTCCTGCTTGTAATGGCATTTGTAATAAAAGTAATTGTAAGCTCCTTTCAAGAAAGGGCTTTATGAATACATGAGTGTGGAATGAATGCATAAAAATGCAAATAATGCATAAGTGAAATGAGACTGGCATTAAATATCAGATATAACCACACTGGTGCATAATGGTTACAGAACTACTGGCCTTCACGTTGAATTTAGACTAATCGAGTCAGTCCATTTTACAGTTATGGGAAACATGTATGATTCCTGAATTGCTCTTGATTTAAACAGAGTACTTTGTTTTAAAAATCTTTAGAACCTTACAATGCACACGGCCAAGTGAACGAAGACAGTGTGAAGAGGTACAGCACAGTATCGTTCAACTAGATGACTTTCTAGAAAAGTGAAAACTATAGAAGGCTGAATGCCAAAGCACTGATGCTTTCAAACTGCAGTGGTCCTGGAGAAGACTCTTGAGAGTCCCTTGGACAGCAGGGAGATCCAACCAGTCAACCCCAAAGGAAACCAACGCTGAATATTCATCAGGAAGACTGACGCTTCTTCTAGAACTAACAGCCAAAGAAGATGTCCCTTTCATCTTAGGGGACTGGAATGCAAAAGTAGGAAGTCAAGAGACACCTGGAGTAATAGGCAAATTTGGCCTTGGGGTACAGAATGAAGCCAGGCAAAGGCTAAAAGAGTTTTGCCAAGAGAACGCACTGGTCATAGCAAACATCCTCTTCCAACAACACAAGAGAAGACTCTACACATGGACATTACCAGATGGTCAACCCCAAAATCAATTTGATTATATTCTTTGCAGCCAAAGATGGAGAATCTCTATACAGTCAGCAAAAACAAGATCGGGAGCCAACTGTGGCTCAGATCATGAATTCCTTACACTGCCAAATTCTGACTTAAATTGAAGAAAGCAGAGAAAACCACTAGACCATTCAAGTATGACCTACATCAGATCCCTTATGATTATACAGTGGAAGTGAGAAATAAAATCTAGATCTGATAGACAGAGGGCCTGATGAACTATGGAGGGAGGTTTGTGACATTGTACAGGAGACAGGGATCAATACCATCCCCATGGAAAAGGAATGCAAAAAGGCCAAATGGATGTCTGAGGACACCTTACAAATAGCTGAAAAAAGAACAGCCAGAGGCAAAGGAGAAAAGGAAAGATATACCCATCTGAATGCAAGTTCCAGAGAACAGCAAGGAGAGACAAGAAAGCCTTCCTCGGGCGGAGCCAACATGGCAGAGGAATAGGAAGGGGAGACCACTTTCTCCCCTACAAATTCATCGAAAGAACAATTGAATACAGAGCAAACTTCACAAAACAACTTCTGATCGCTAGCTGACGTCATCAGGCGCCCAGAAAAGCAGCCCATTGTCTTCGAAAGGAAGTAGGACAAAATATAAAAGATAAAAAGAGAGACAAAAGAGCTAAGGACGGAGATCCGCCCCAGGAAGGAAGTCTTAATAGAGGAAGTTTCCAAACACCAGGAAACCCTCGCACTGGCGGGTCTGGGGGAAGTGTTTGAATCTCGGAGGTCAACCTGACTGGGAGGGGAAAAATAAATAAAACCCACAGATTACGTGCCTAAAAGCAACTCCCAGCAGAAAAGTACCTCAGACGCCTGCACCCACCAACAGCAAGTAGGGGCGGAACGGAGAGGAGCGGGCAGCATTGCTGAGGGTAAGGTCCGGGCCTGAGTGCCCTGAGGACAATTGGAGGGAGTTTTCGTGAGTTACCAACTTAAACTGTGGGACAGCAAAAGAGAGAAAATTAACCGCCCGAACACACTGCCGGCCGTTCACAGAACAAAGGGACCGAGCAAGTCCAGAGGAGCTAGCGGGCTGCGGACCGGCCCAGCCCCGCCAGAGGCTGGAGGCAGCGGGGAGGGGAAAGAGGCAGGCTCGGCCCCAAGGACCGCATCCCCTACCCCACTGCAAACAGGCCTCCAGTTTCTAACCAAAGACCTCCTGAGATTCTGGATGGTCGAGATCCGCCGGGAGGGTCGCAACTAGACAAAGGGCGAACGCACCTGACCATCACGGGCGGGGACTGGGGCTGGGGACAAGGAAGGGAGAAGGCGCCCCGCACCCGGGGAGAGTGCGCCCGTCAAGCTCCTGGCTGCCTGAGCTGCTCGGGCGGGGAAGGCACAAAACGCAGGCGCAACCGAGTCCGCACTTTTGTGGAACACCCGAAAACTGGAACCGCACGCAACGCAGGGCACGCTCCACATAGAGCAGCCACGAGCCTGAGCAGCGTAGACAGGGAGAACAGCGCCCCTCCTCCCCGCAGCGTGATGGAACTAGCAACCTGAACAAGAGACCACCTCTGTCTGCTTGCGTCAGGGCGGAAATTAGAACTGAAGAGACCTGCAAACAGAAGCCAAATAAACAAAGGGAACCGCTTCAGAAGGGACCGGTACAACAGATTAAAATCCCTGTAGAGAACACCGACTACACTGGAAGGGGCCTGTAGATATCGAGAAGTGTAAGCTGGAATGAGGAGCTATCTGAAACTGAGCCGAACCCACACTGACCGCAACAGCTCCAGAGAAATTCCTAGATATATTTTTACTTTTTTTTTTCTTTTTTACTTTTTCTCTTTTATTTTCTTTTAAAATTCCCTATTACTCCCCCATTACTCCTTAACTTTCATTTTCATAGATTTTTACGATTTTTATAATTAGGAAAAAAAATTTTTTTTCTTGTTTTTTCTTTTTCTTTTATCTTTTCTTTTTTTTTTTTTTCTTTTTCTCTTATTTCCTTTTAAAGTCCTCTATTACTCCTCTACTACTTCTTAATTTTCATTTTCATGTCACTATAACCTTGCAAAAAAAAAAAAAAAAAGAGAAGCCCTATTTTTAAACCAAACTTCATATATATTTCTAAAATTTTCTGTGTTTTTGTTTTTAATATTGTATTTTTAAGAGTCTAACTTCTACTCTAGATTTTTAATCTTTGTTTTTCAGGATGTGATATAAATTTTGGACATTTAAGAATCCAATATTCAGTTCCCATTTTTATTCAGGAGTGTGTTGATTATTCTCTCCCAGTCTTGACTCTCCATTTTCTATCTCAGAACACCTCTGTTTCCTCCATTCCCCTTCTCTTCCCAATCCAATTCTGTGAATCTCTGTGGGTGTCTGGGCTACGGAGAACACTTTGGGAATAGACAACTGTGTAGATCTGTCTCGCTCCTCTTGAGTCCCCCTTTTCTCCTCCTGCTCATCTCTATCTCCCTCCTCCCTCTCCTCTTTTTCATGTAACCCTGTGAACCTCTCTGGGTGTCCCTCACAGGGTAGAATCTTTCCACCATTAACCTAGAAGTTTTATTATCAGTGCTGTTTAGTTGGAGAAGTCTTGAGGTTACTGGAAGAATAAAACTGAAATCCAGAGGCAGGAGACTTAAGCCCAAAATCTGAGAACACGAGAAAACTCCTGACTACATGGAATATTAAGTAATAAGAGACGGTCCAAAAGCCTCCATACCTACACTGAAACCAACCACCACCCAAGAGCCAGTAAGTTTCAGAGCAAGACATACCACACAAATTCTCAAGCAACGCAGGAACATAGCCCTGAGCGTCAACATACAGGCTGCCCAAGGTCACACCTAACACATAGACCCATCTCAAAACTCATTCCTGGGCACTCCATTGCACTCCAGGGAGAAGAAATCCAGTTCCACGCACCAGAACACCGACGCAAGCTTCTCTAACCAGCAAACCTTGACAAGCCAATCGTCCAACCCCACCCACTGGGAGAAACCTCCACAATAAAAAGGAACCACAGACCACCAGAATACAGAAAGCCCACTCCAGACACAGCAATCTAAACGAGATGAAAAGGCAGAGAAATACCAAACAGGTAAAGGAACATGAAAAATGCCCACCAAGTCAAACAAAAGAGGAGGAGATAAGGAATCTACCTGAAAAAGAATTTAGAATAATGATAATAAAAATGATCCAAAATCTTGAAAACAAAATGGACTTACAGATAAATAGCCTGGAGACAAAGATTGAGAAGATGCAAGAAATGTTTAATAAGGACCTAGAAGAAATAAAAAAGAGTCAATTAAAAATGAATAATGCAATAAGTGAGATCAAAAACACTCTGGAGGGAACCAAGAGTAGAATAATGGAGACAGAAGATAGGATAAGTGAGGTGGAAGATGAAATGGTGGAAATAAATGAAGCAGAGAGGAAAAAAGAAAAAAGAATCAAAAGAAATGAGGACAACCTCAGGGACCTCTGGGACAATGTGAAATGCCCCAACATTCGAATCATAGGAGTCCCAGAAAAAGAAGACAAAAAGAAAGGCCATGAGAAAATACTCGAGGAGATAATAGCTGAAAACTTCCCTAAAATGGGGAAGGAAATAGTTACACAGGCCCAAGAAACCCAGAGGGTCCCAAACAGGATAAACCCAAGGCGAAACACCCCAAGACACATATTAATCAAATTAACAAAGATCAAACACAAAGAACAAACATTAAAACCAGCAAGGCAGAAACAACAAATAACACACAAAGGGATTCCCATAAGGATAACAGCTGATCTATCAATAGAAACCCTCCAGGCCAGAAGGGAATGGCAGGACATACTGAAAGTAATGAAAGAGAATAACCTACAACCTAGATTACTGTACCCAGCAAGGATCTCATTCAGATATGAAGGAGAATTCCAAAGCTTTACAGACAAGCAAAAGCTGAGAGAATTCAGCACCACCAAACCAGCTCTTCAACAAATGCTAAAGGATCTTCTCTAGACAGGAAACACAGAAAGGCTGTATAAACGTGAACCCAAAACAACAAAGTAAATGACAACGGGACCACACCTATCAATAATCACCTTAAATGTAAATGGGTTGAACGCCCCAACCAAAAGACAAAGACTGGCTGAATGGATACAAAAACAAGACCCCTATATATGCTGTCTACAGGAGACCCACCTCAAAACAAGGGACACATACAGACTAAAAGTGAAGGGCTGGAAAAAAATTTTCACGCAAACGGAGACCAAGAGAAAGCAGGAGTCGCGATACTCATAACAGATAAAATAGACTTTCAAATAAAGGATGTGAAAAGAGAAAAAGAAGGACACTACATAATGATCAAAGGATCAATCCAAGAAGAAGATATAACAATTATTAACATACATGCACCCAACATAGGAGCACCGCAATATGTAAGGCAAACACTAACCAGTATGAAAGAGGAAATTAATGGTAACACAATAATAGTGGGAGACGTTAATACCCCACTCACAACTATGGATAGATCAACTAAACAGAAAATTAACAAGGAAACACAAACTTTAAATGACACAATGGGCCAGCTAGACCTAATTGATATCTTTAGGACATTTCACCCCAAAACAATCAAATTCACCTTTTTCTCAAGTGCACACAGAACCTTCTCCAGAATAGATCACATCCTGGGCCATAAATCTAGTCTTGGAAAATTCAAAAAAATTGAAATCATTCCAGTCATCTTTTCTGACCACAGTGTAGTAAGATTAGATCTCAATTACAGGAAAAAAGTTGTTAAAAATTCAAACATATGGAGTCTAAATAACACGCTCCTGAATAACCAACAAATCATAGAAGAAATCAAAAAAGAAATAAAAATATGCATAGAAACAAATGAAAATGAAAACAAAACAACCCAAAACCTATGGGACACTTTAAAAGCAGTGCTAGGGGGAAGGTTCATAGCATTGCAGGCTCACCTCAAGAAACAAGAAAAAAGTCAAATAAATAACCTAACTCTACACCTAAAGCAACCTGAGAAGGAAAAAATGAAGAACCCCAGGATTAGTAGAAGGAAAGAAATCTTAAAAATTAGGGCAGAAATAAATGCAAAAGAAACTAAAGAGATCATAGCAAAAATCAACAAAGCTAAACACTGTTTTTTTGAACAATTAAACAAAATTGAAAAACCGTTAGCAAGACTCATTAAGAAAGAGAGAAGAACCAAATTAACAAAATTAGAAATGAAAATGGAGAGATCACAACAGACAACACTGAAATACAAAGGATCATAAGAGACTACTACCAGCAGCTCTTTGCCAATAAAATGGACAACTTGGAAGAAATGGACAAATTCTTAGAAAAGTATAACTTTCCAAAACTGAACCAGGAAGAAATACAAGATCTTAACAAACCCATCACAAGCAAGGAAATCAAAACTGTAATCAGAAATCTTCCAGCAAACAAAAGCCCAGGACCAGATGGCTTCACAGCTGAATTCTACCAAAAATTTAGAGAAGAACTAACACCTGTCTTACTCAAACTCTTCCAGAAAATTGCAGAAGAAGGTAAACTTCCAAACTCACTCTATGAGGCCACCATCACCCTAACTCCAAAACCAGACAAAGATGCCACAAAAAAAGAAAACTACAGGCCAATATCACTGATGAACATAGATCCAAAAATCCTTAACACAATTCTAGCAAACAGAATCCAACAACATATTTAAAAAAAATCATACACCATGACCAAGTGGCCTTTATCCCAGGAATGCAAGGATTCTTTAATATCCACAAATCAATCAATGTAATACACCACATTAAAAAACTGAAAGATAAAAACCATATGATTATCTCAATAGATGCAGAGAAGGCCTTTGACAAAATTCAACACCCATTTATGATTAAAAATCTCCAGAAAGTAGGAATAGAAGGTACATACCTCAACATAATAAAAGCTACATATGACAAACCCACAGCAAGCATTACCCTCAATGGTGAAAAATTGAAAGCATTTCCCCTGAAATCAGGAACAAGACAAGGGTGCCCACTCTCACCACTACTATTCAACATAGTTTTGGAAGTTTTGGCTACAGCAAGCAGAGCAGAAAAAGAAGTAAAAGGAATCCAGATAGGAAAAGAAGAAGTGAAACTCTCGCTGTTTGCAGATGACATGATCCTCTACATAGAAAACCCTAAAGACTCTACCAGAAAATTACTAGACCTAATCAACAAATATAGTAAAGTTGCAGGATATAAAATTAATACACAGAAATCCCTTGCATTCCTATACACTAACAATGAGAAAACAGAAAGAGAAATTAAGGAAACAATATCATTCTCCATTGCAACAAAAAGAATAAAATACTTAGGAGTATATCTACCTAAAGAAACAAAAGACCTATACATAGAAAACTATAAAACACTGATGAAAGAAATCAAAGAGGACACAAACAGATGGAGAAACATACCGTGTTCATGGATTGGAAGAATCAATATTGTCAAAATGACTATACTACCCAAAGCAATCTATAGACTCAATGCAATCCCTATCAAGCTACCAATGGTATTTTTCACAGAACTAGAACAAATAATTTCACAATTTGTATGGAAATACAAAAAACCTCAAATAGCCAAAGCAATCTTGAGAAAGAAGAATGGAACTGGAGGAATCAACCTGCCTGACTTCAGACTATACTACAAAGCCACAGTCATCAAGACAGTATGGTACTGGCACAAAGACAGAAATGTAGATCAATGGAACAGAATATAAAGCCCAGAGATAAATCCACGAACCTATAGACACCTTATCTTCGACAAAGGAGGCAAGGATATACAATGGAAAAAAGACAACCTCTTTAACAAGTGGTACTGGAAAAACTGGTCAGCCACTTGTAAAAGAATGAAACTAGAACACTTTCTAACACCATACACAAAAAGAAACTCACAATGGATTAAAGATCTAAATGTAAGACCAGAAACTATAAAACTCCTAGAGGAGAACATAGGCAAAACTCTCTCTGACATGAATCACAGCAGGATCCTCTATGACCCACCTCCCAGAATATTGGAAATAAAAGCAAAAATAAACAAATGGGACCTAATGAAACTTAAAAGCTTTTGCACAACAAAGGAAACTATAAACAAGGTGAAAAGACAGCCCTCAGATGGGGAGAAAATAATAGCAAACGAAGCAACAGACAAAGGATTAATCTCAAAAATATACAAGCAACTCCTGCAGCTCAATTCCAGAAAAATTAATGACCCAATCAAAAAATGGGCCAAAGAACTAAATTCTCATTTCTCCAAAGAAGACATACAGATGGCTAACAAACACATGAAAAGATGCTCAACATCACTCATTATCAGAGAAATGCAAATCAAAACCACAATGAGGTACCATTACACGCCAGTCAGGATGGCTGCTATCCAAAAGTCTGCAAGCAATAAATGCTGGAGAGGGTGTGGAGAAAAGAGAACCCTCTTACACTGTTGGTGGGAATGCAAAGTAGTACAGCCACCATGGAGAACAGTGTGGAGATTTCTTAAAAAACTGGAAATAGAACTGCCATATGACCCAGCAATACAACTCTTGGGCATATACACTGAGGAAACCAGATCTGAAAGAGACATGTGCACCCCAATGTTCATTGCAGCACTATTTATAATAGCCAGGACATGGAAGCAACCTAGATGCCCATCAGCAGAGGAATGGATAAGGAAGCTGTGGTACATATACACCATGGAATATTACTCAGCCATTAAAAAGAATTCATTTGAATCAGTTCTAATGAGATGGATGAAACTGGAGCCCATTATACAGAGTGAAGGAAGCCAGAAAGATAAAGAACATTACAGCATACTAACACATACATATGGTATTTAGAAAGATGGTAATGATAACCCTATATGCAAAACAGAAAAAGAGACACAGATGTACAGAACAGACTTTTGGACTCTGTGGGAGAAGGCGAGGGTGGGATGTTTCAAGAGAACAGCATCAAAACATGTATATTATCTATAGTGAAACAGATCACCAGCCCAGGTTGGATGCATGAGACAAGTGCTTGGGCCTGGTGCAATGGGAAGACCCAAAGGAATCGGGTGGAGAGGGAGGTGGGAGGGGGTATCGGGATGGGGAATACATGTAACTCCATGGCTGATTCATGTCAATGTATGACAAAACCCACTTCAATACTGTAAAGTAATTAGCTTCCAACTAATAAAAATAAATGGAAAAAAAATAACATTTAAAAAGAAAAAAAAAGCCTTCCTCAGCGATCAATGCAAAGAAATAGAGGAAAACAACAGAATGGGGAACAACTAGAGATCTCTTCAAGAAAATCAGAGATACCAGGGGAACATTTCATGCAAAGATGGCCTCAATAAAGGACAGAAATGGTAGGGACCTTACAGAGCAGAAGATATTAAGAAGAGGTGGCAAGAATACACAGAAGAACTGTACAAAGAAGACCTTCAGACCCAGATAATCATGATGGTGTGATCACTCACCCAGAGCCAGACATCCTGGAATGTGAAGTCAAGTGGGCCTTAGGAAGCATCACTATGATAAAAGCTAGTGGATGTAATGGAATCTCAGTTGAGCTATTTCAAATCCTAAAAGATGATGCTATTAAAATGCTACACTCAGTATGCCAGGAAATTTGGGAAACTCAGCAGTGACCACAGGCCTGGAAAAAGTCAGTTTTCATTCAAATCCCAAAGAAAGGCAATGCCAAAGAATGTTCAAACTACTGCACAATTGCACTCATCTCACATGCTAGCAAAGTAATGCTCAAAATTCTCCAAGCCAGGCTTCAATAGTATGTGAACTGTGAACTTCCAGATGTTCAAGCTGGGTTTAGAAAAGGCAGAGGAACCAGAGATCAGATTGCCAACATCTGTTGGATCATCGAAAAAGCAAGAGAGACTAGAAAATAATCTACTTCTGCTTTATTGATTATGCCAAAGCCTTCGACTGTGTCAATGACAACAAACTGTGGAAAATTCTTAAAGAGATGGGAATACCAGACCACCTGACCTGCCTCCTGAGAAATCTGTATGCAGGTCAAGAAACAACAGTTAGAATCAGACATGGAACAACATACTGGTTCCAAATAGGAAAAGGAGTACATCAAGGCTATATATTGTCACTCTGCTTATTTAACTTATATGCAGAGTACATCATGAGAAACGCTGGCCTGGAAGAAGCACAAGCTGGAATCAAGATTGCCGGAAGAAATATCAATAACCTCAGATATGCAGATGATACCACCCTTATGGCAGAAAGTGAAGAGGAACTAAAGAGCCTCTTGATGAAAGTGAGAGGAGAGTGAAAAAGTTGGCTTAGAGCTCAACATTCAGAAAACTAAGATCATGGCACCCGGTCCCATCACTCCATGGCAAATAGATGGGGAAACAGTGGAAACAGTGGCTGACTTTACTTTTCTGGGCTCCAAAATCACTGCAGATGGTGACTGCAGCCATGAAATTAAAAGACACTTGCTCCTTGGAAGAAAAGCTAGGACCAACCTAGACAGAATATTGAAAAGCAGAGACATTACTTTGTCAACAAAGGTCCATCTAGTCAAGGCTACGTTTTTTCCAGTAGTCATGTATGGATGTGAGAGCTAGATTATAAAGAAAGCTGAGCAATGAAGAATGGATGCTTTTGAGCTGTGGTGTTGGAGAAGCCTGTTGAGAGTCCCTTGGACTGCAAGGAAATCAAGCCAGGCAATCCTAAGGAAAATCAAGCCTGAATATTAATTGGAAGGACTGATGAACTCCAATACTCTGGCCACTTGATGCCAGTAGCTGACTCATTGGAAAAGACCCCGATGGAAAAGAAAGATTGAAGGCAGGAGGAGAAGCGGACAACAGAGGATGAGATGGTTTGATGGCATCACCGACTCGATGGACATGAGTTTGAGCAAGCTCTGGGAGTTGGTGATGGATAGGGAAGCCTGGCATGCTGTGGTCCATGGGGCCGCAAAGAGTTGGATGCAACTAAGCGGCTGAATTGACGGATGCCGAAGCTGAAGCTCCAATCCTTTGGCCATCTGATGAGAAGAGCCGACTCATTGGAAAAGACCCTGATGCTGGGAAAGATTGAGGGCAGGAGGAGAAGGGGATGACAGAGGATGAGGTGGTTGGATGGCATCACTGACTCGATGGACATGTGTTTGAGAAAGTTCTGGGAGTTGGTGATGGACAGGGAGGCCTGGCGTGCTGCAGTCTGTGGGGTCACAAAGATTCAGACATGACTTAGTGATTGAACAACAAAAAAACAACAAGGATGGTAAAAAAAAAAAAAAAAGTCTTTGATTGCCAGGGGTTAAGGAAGAGGGGAGGGGTTAGGCAGAGCACAGGTGGTTATAAACTGTGGGCTTTACTGTATAATCAGGTAAAAATAGTGGCTCATCAACTGTAACAGACACACCACACTGAAGTCAGATGTTAATAAGATGGGATGGATAGATAGATGATAGAAACAGGGAGATATAGATGATAGAAACAGGGAGATAATAAATGATAGAAACAGGGAGATAATAGATGATAGAAACAGGGAGATATAGATGATAGAAGAAGGGAGATAACATGATAGAAGCAGGGAGATATAGATGATAGAAACAGGGAGATAACAGATGATAGAAACAGGGAGATATAGATGATAGAAGTAGGGAGATAATAGACAATAGAAACAGGGAGATATAGATGATAGAAGCAGGGAAATAATAGATGATAGAAGGGAGATAATAGATGATAGAAACAGGGAGATATATGTGATAGAAACAGGTAGATAGATAATAGAAACAGGTAGATAGATGACAGACAGATAGAGAGATGGACAGACAGACAATAGAAATAGGCAGGCAGATAGACAGATATATAGAAGAGCTATATAGACATGCAGGTGTGTATACATTATTTATTCCCCTTCCTATGATAATTTCTATTGTGTTCCCTTCCAGTTTTCTCTGTGGAAGCCACTTTCTGTCTGAGCTCAACATGCTGCTGAGCAAAAAGTCTGCAGCCTCGATGAACACAGCAGATATTAACAGGAAACCGTAGGGGAGTTACGGAGGTGACAGGGGAAGGATTCAGAGTTGATGTGGAAATCGTCCTCGGGAGTCCCCAGGAGTGCCACATGCAGGGGTGTCTCTACATCTTCAGGGTTTAAGATCACCTTTTAGACACAGTGAAGAGGGAGGTGAAATGTGTGGATTTTTTAAAAAGAGATTAAAGACAGATATTGGTTTTGATACCTCTTCCTGCAGCAGCTGACTTATTTCAACAAAATAAAAGGTTTTAGAAGGAGAGGGGGTTCCTCCTGCTCAGTGGGTAGGGAAACCATTCAACGCTGAAAAACAAACAGAATTCCCCGAATGTATACCACTCTGGTGGTGCAGGAATTAATACACCTGATTCAGTAACTTCATATTATAATAAACTTGCGGTCAACTGAAACAGGGCCACTTTAGAAGAAAAACAGCATAGTCTTAAAGGAGAAATGAACCCTATATTCAAGTCTGAGCTCCATATCCCATGAGGAGCTCTGTTTTCCTCTGACTGCCCTTTCCTTCTTCATGCAGCAAGTTTTCTTTTGAATGTTTAGAGTAGACATTTATTTTTTTAAAGAAGTGCATATCTGAGTCAGCCATTACCACAGCTTATCTGAGAATTAATCTGATATATATATCAGATTATATGTTTATTTTGGAACTTTCTTGAAATAGCGTGTAACGATGTTGATTTGGAAATGACGCTCCAGGGGTGAGTTCCATTCATGAGTGCTGTTGTGCATAAGTGTAGGCTGGTGGCTGAGACAGGAAAGAATCTGCCTGCAGTGTGGAAGACCCTGGTTCTTTCTTTGGGCCGGGAAGATCGCCTGGAGGAGGAAATGGGAACCCGCTCTAGTATTCTTGCCTAGAGAATCCCATGGACAGAGGAGCCTGGCGCATGGGGTCACAGAGAATTGGACACGACCGACTGAGTGACTAACTTTGGGGGCATGACACTGGCGTTTTTCTCATTAAACTGTGAGTCTGGTAAGTGGAGAAAACAGCCCAGAATGACATTTCTCTTCTCAATGTCCTTCAGGCCAGCATGGGATTTGGGTTACGATTTGGAAAACCTGCCATTCCAGTCCTAGAAGGTGTACGTCAATTTCTCCCTGTGAGCTCAGACCCTCTGAAGCTCACAGGGAAGGTTAGGGGTTGGGGTCCAGCCAACACCATCACACAGACATCTACCGTGTCAATCTTTTGTCCAAAAGAGGGTGCGCACTCAGGAAAGAGGGAAGTTCTGGAGACTGACTGTCTGCCCTCTGGGTTTGCAACCCCACCGTGAACGTGCGTCTGGAGACAGAGTCTTTCATGAAGCAGGTCTGTAAAACCAGCCCCGTCTCTAGCTGCCCAGGAAAAGCGGTCCAGCGGGCACCGCTTCCATCTTCAGACCCCCCCTCCCCGCCCCAATGCGGGCATCCATGTCACCCCAGAGCTTAGAGCATGTCCTGGGAGTTGGCTTAGTCCCATCTTGGCCCCGCCCTGAGAAGTCAGCTGAATGCTGCTGCCGCAGGGGTGGATACGGAAGGACACGGTGCCCTGGGCAAGGACCCTCACAAGAGGGTTAGAGAAGATGAGTGCCATGTGCTGCCCTGCACTGCCGCTCAAGCGCCCAGGGACACTTCCTTTCCCAACCTGATGCCACGGCCTTCCCGCTGCCCAGGGTGGAGGCAGCCTTGCCTCCTGAACCCGATAATTCAATAAAAGGAGCTGGCACTCGGGGAGGCCGTGGATGCCAATGGTCAGCTGTCAGTAGACAATTTTTTTTTTTTAAGGAGGGCATAAACTCAGCCAGTCATCACCACGGCTTATTTGAGAATTAATCTCACAGTTGTAACTTTATTTTGGAACTCTCTTAAAATAGTGTGTGGCCTTCCCTTGTGGCTCAGCTGGTAAAGAATCCACCTGCAATGCAGGAGACCTGGGTTCGATCCCTGGGTTGGGAAGATCCCCTGGAGAAGGGAAAGGCTACCCACTCCAGTATTCTGGCCTGGAGAATGCCATGGACTGTATAGTCCATGGGGTTGCCAAGAGTCGGACGTGACTGAGCAATCTTGCACTTCACTAAAATAGTGAAGTGCAAACTAAACTAAACTAAACTAACAGTGTTAGTTTGGAAATTTCCTCCATGGTTCCAGGAAGTCGCCACCCAGACCTTCCTCCTCTACCGCTTCCGACTCAAAAGCCTGTCTATATCATCAAAATGTGATGAACAGATAAAGAAGTTGGGGTACATATACACCATGGAATATCACTCAGCCATAAAAAGGAAAGCCTTTGAGTCCGTTCTAATGAGGTGGATGCACCTAGAAACTATTACATAGAGTGAAGTAAGTCAGAAAGAGATAAATATCGCATTCTAACACATATATATGGAATCTAAAAGATGGTACTGAAGAATCTATTTACAGGGCAGGGGTGGAGAAACAGACATAGAGAATACACTTATGGACATGGGGAGAGGGGAGGAGAGGGTGAGATGTATGGAAATAGTAACATGGAGACGTACATTACCATATGTAACATAGATAGCTAACGGGGATTTGCTGTATGCCTTAGGAAACTCAAACAGGGGCTCTGTGTCAAACGAGAGGGGTGGGATGGGGAGGGAGGTGGGAGGGAGGTTCAAAAGGGCGGGAAGATATGTATACCTATGGCTGATTCATGTGGAGGTTTGACAGAAAAGAGCAAAATTCTGTAAAGCAATTATCCTCCAATAAAAAAAGTAAAAAAAAATTTTTTAATGTGATTTTTCATCAAAAATCAAAATGGGATTCCCTCTTATTAGCAGTTCCTCAAAATGTCATTCCCTCTTATTAGTGGTTCTCGGCCAAAAGCCAGGAGGGAGCACTCTGATAGAAGGGGTGGGATGGGGAACTTATGTTCTCCAGGGCCTCTGTATTTTCACAAGGGGAATCACAGGCTATGTGGGGAGTCACTGTGGAGTTCTGCGTGGAGAGACAAGGGGCAGGACCCAGCCTGGTTCAGTGCGGGGAGAGAGATGCGGGCTCAAAAGTGTTTGTTGGGGCTTGAACAGGGCAGGACCCAGCCTGGTTCAGGGCAGCGAGAGAGATGCGGGCTCAGGAGTGTTTGTCGGGGCTTGAACAAGGGCGGGACCCAGCCTGGTTCAGGGCAGGGAGAGAGATGCGGGTTCAGGAGTGTTTGTCGGGGCTTGAACAAGGGCGGGACCCAGCCTGGTTCAGTCCAGGGAGAGAGATGCGGGCTCAGAAGTGTTTGTCGGTGGTTTGAACAAGGCAGGACCCAGCCTGGTTCAGGGCAGGGAGAGACATGAGGGCTCAGGAGTATTTGTTAAGGACTTGAACAAGGGCAGAAATCAGCCTGCTTCACTGCAGGGAGCAAGATGCGAGCTCAGGAGTGTTTGTCGGGGGCTTGAACAGGGCAGGCCCCAGCCTGCTTCAGTGCAGGAGAGAGATGCAGGTTCAGGAGTGTTTGTGGGGGGCTTGAACAAGGGCAGGACCCAGCCTGGTTCAGTCTGGGGAGAGAGATACGGGTTCAGGAGTGTTTGTCGGGGCTTGAACAAGGGCAGGACCCAGCCTGGTTCAGGGCAGGGAGAGACATGAGGGCTCAGGAGTATTTGTTAAGGACTTGAACAAGGGCAGAAATCAGCCTGCTTCAGTGCAGGGAGCAGGATGTGGGCTCAGGAGTGTTTGTCGGGGGCTTGACTCACACAAGCCGGTGGTTGCCTCCTCGGCAAGTTGTAAACAGACATCTGGTGCGCTGAGCTGGGAGGACACAGTCTGAGAGACCTTTAGTGACTGGGCCGTGCTGGATTTGCAGGATTAGATGCACTTTTGGGGGGAAATGCCAACCACTCAGGAGTCCTTTCCTCTCTGCTTGCCCTCCCTTATGTCAGCCTGCTCTCAAGTCCTCCCCCTTCCGTCTGCAGCCTCAACTTTGGAAAGAGACATTTCCACCCTGCCCACCGGCCAGGGGTCCTCCTTCCATTTAGGATCAAAGTAAGATTCCCTTGCACAACTCTGTACCGTCTGGGGTTACAAAGCACCTCCTTCTCTTTCTACTCCCTTTGAACCATTCAGTCCACAGAAAACTACAAGAGACAGAAGGTTCTCCCCAGGCTCGCTTTTCCCTGGAGGTACAGCCCCGTGTCTTGGCTCCCCCAATCAGTCAAGTTTCTCAAGCGTCGTCTCCCCTCGTGGCATCAAGCCCTTCCCCTTCACCTTCTCCAGTCTGGCCCCCGGACCTCTTCCTGCCCAAGCACAGGTACACAGACTGCGTGTCCACCTCTCTGTCCAGATGGTCCTTGGTCTCCTGGCAGTATTTCGAGGCGGACTTTTGCTCCCTCTTTCTTTCTCTGGTCGAGTCGGGTCCTAGTTGCAGCACACAGCGTCTTCACTGGATCATGTGGGACCTTTTGTTTATGCAGCGCACAGACTCTCTGATTGTGGGGCACAGGCTCGGTTGCCCCATGGCATGTGGGATCTTAGTTCCCCAGACAGGGATGGAACCCATGTCCTCTGAACTGCAAGATATAGATTCTTAACCACTGAACCACCAGGGAAGTCCCGGGACTTTCGCCATTATGATGCTGCAATCACTTCCTTCTGACCAGTCTTCACCGCACACCATTTCATCTGTTAGGACCCAGAGTCTCCCAAAGCTCTGCACTTCCTAAGCCAGGCTTTGGCGTACCTCGACACACCATCACAGGACCACTGGGTCACTGGAAACGGAATATAAACCATGAAGTGATTTGAGTTCCTCCTCTTTTTACTCTGTCCCTTCTGTTGGTTCCTCGCAACACTTGTTGCCATGTAGCTGACTGATATTTCCTCATTACTCAACGTGTATTTATTTGGCTGCATTGGGTGTTAGCTGCAGCAGGCAGGGTCTTTGTTGTGGCATCCAGCAATGAAGGTTCTTTAGCTGTGGCATCTGGGATCTAGCTCCCAGGTCAGGGATCGAACCTGGGCCCCCCAGCACTGGGAACAGCCACTGGGACCACCAGGGAAAGCCAAGTGACTTACATTTAAAAACACACGCATTTAACATTAGAAAATGAACTGAGTTCATCAATTCATCTTGCAGACTTAAATCCCTGTTTGGGATCTCTAGCCATCTCTTGTCCAAATGACAGAACTTGTTCCACATACGTGAAGCTCCTTTTATGTGAGGTTATTACAGAAATGTGTTTGGGTGTTGGTTAAAAGGTACAAATAACACTGGAATCTCGGACCTTAACACAGAGCCAGCTCCCACCAAGCCCTCC
This sequence comes from Dama dama, assembly GCF_033118175.1. Classification (NCBI taxonomy): domain Eukaryota; kingdom Metazoa; phylum Chordata; class Mammalia; order Artiodactyla; family Cervidae; genus Dama; species Dama dama. Next base: position 161,117,469 of record NC_083714.1, on the reverse strand, counting down.
TCTTTGGATGGCTCCTGGGGTTTCTTCCTTTTGACTCTTACGAATAGCGCTGCAGTGAATATCTGTGTGCAAGTTTCTGTCTGGACAAACTTTCTCATCTTTCTTGAGTACTCACCCAAGACTGGAAATGCTGAGGAACGTATGGTCGATCTCTGTTTTGCTTTTTAACACATTTATTGACCAGGGGATTCTGGCAGAAACTAACACCTGTGGCTGGCAATTTGTTAAGTGAACACTGAGGCACTCCAGTCAGGCAACAAAAGACGCATTCATGTCTCTGTTCAGTAAGTTCTTAAGAAACTGGCCAAGTTAACTTGCACTGCCTCCTGACTCAGTCTTAAATACCGCTTCTATATTGAAGCCCTCTCATGGACCCTACAGGCCCCGACTTAAATGAGGTGCCCATCACTGTTATCCCTAAGACACTGTTCTTCTGCCTCGCAGCTTGTGTAGCAATTTGCAATTTCTGTGGGTCCTTATTATATGCCTCCTATTAAATTCCACATTGCACGGAAGTCAGATCACATCCATCTGGTCTACCACTGCTGGGAAACAAAAGCCAGCAGGTGCTGTGAGTTATCTAGCCCACAAACTTCTGGGATATACTTTGAGCTACTGCTTCCAAGGAGTTCTGGGCAGAGAAAGGAAGGTGTGCGTCCGCAGCTAACAGGAGGAGAGTGGGCGGCCCGTGAATCCACAGGCACCCTCACCAGACCGGAGCGGCTTCTGTCCGCCACCTTCAGCAGCATTCTGGGACCCTGCAGCCAACAGGCTCAAGGCTGAGTTCCCTTCATCCCCAAACCCGGGAGCCAAGTTCTCGTTGTACGGTGTGAGGGCGAGGGGGCGGTGGTGGGGAGGGTTCGTCAGGACAGTCATAGGGACAAACTGCAGTTTGCCGAGAAACAGAGCCACAAAAATGAGAGAAGTCGAACAGCACTGACCCATATACACTACGCATATGCGTAAGAGAGCTAGCTAGTGAGAAAGGGCCAGATAGCACAGGGACCTCAGCCCACTGCTCCGTGATGAGCTAGAGGGGTGGGGTGGGAGAGTGGGAGGGAAGCTTAAGAGGGAGGGGAAATAGGTATAGGTAAATGTAGCTGACTCGCTTTGTTGCATGGCAGAAACCAACACAGCATTGGAAAGCCACTATCCTCCAATTAAAAATAAATTTAAAAAAAAAAAAAAAAGTACCGTTAGAGAAAGGAGAGCTGGGTGAAAAAACCTCAGATCCCAGTCCTCAAGAAGAGGTTAAAAACCTGCCCTAAGAGTAACCAGGAGACACAGGTTCGATCCTTGCCTCAGGAAGATCCTCCTGGTGAAGGAAACGGCAACCTACCCCAGTATTCCTGCCTGGGAAATCTCACGGACACAGGAGCCTGGTGGGCTACAGTCCACTGGGGGGTCGAGAAAGAGTCGGACGTGTCTGAGCCACTAAACAACTGGGTGCTCTTCTCAAGGGACCGTGAGCCTAGTGCTAGATGACCAGTAGGAACCCCGCAGGGATGCTAAAGACACACGCGCATCACCGCCACGTCAGATCCAGCCTTGGACCGGCCAACAGCTTGCCTCATCAACATGACTGCATGTTAGTCAGGGGATCAGCAGAGAACAAACAGCTCATCACCCAGGGGCCTGGCGTTTCCCAAGAGTGAGCACTCGAGACTGACATTTCACAGCTTCCCGGAGGTGAACTCGAGAATCCTGAAGACCGCAGACACGAGGGAGCCGTGGGAGGCGGAGGGAAGAGCTGGCATTCGAGAGGCTTCGCATTTTCTCCATCAGTGGGCATCTCAAACGTGTCTAAGGAAAATATTCTCCTTAAATAAAAATGGATGATTCAGGGACTTCCCCGGCGGTCCCGTGGTGAAGACTCCGCCTTGCAAAGGCAGGAGGTGTGGGTTCGATCCCTGGTTGGGGAACTAGATCCCACAAGCTTCGTGGTCAAAAACGCAGAGCGTAAAACAGAAACAATACTGTGACAAATTTCAACAGACTTTAAAAAATGGTCCAGATAAAAAAAAATAATAACATATATATACTTAAAGGACGGTGCAGCTAATAAGGCAAGAGTGTGTTCTGTGGGCTGCCTTAAACAGCGTGGGCCCACGATGAAATAAATAAATAAATATGAGTCAGTTCTGCGCCCGGACAATGGTGATGCAATGCCAAACATCCTTGATAGTTTAATTACCCAAAATTTCTATGTATTTCCCTGCGGCTCACGGTTAACAGTGTGGGGAATGATGACGTTTTCTGGAGTGTTGCCCTGAGTGTTAACCTTTAACAGTCAGCCCCAGCACTGGCCTCACAAGTTACAAAACTTAATTGTGCCTCAATTCGTCTCCTCAAGACGTTAAGACTTAGAGGGGGTAAAAAGGAGCAGTCTCGGGCTTCCCAGATGGCTCAGCAGTAAGGAATCTGCCTGCCGATGCAGAAGACCCAAGTTCGATCCCTGGGTCGGGAAGATCCCCTGGAGAAGGGACTAGCAACCCACTCCAGTGTTCTGGCCTGGAGAATCCCATGGACAGAGGAGCCTGGCGGGCTACAGTCCCTGGGGTCACAAAGACTCGTAGCAATGAACACTTCAGCATTCAGTTCATGGACCAGAATTTCTGGAATGGTGATGAAAAGGTACTAAAGGAGGAATCTTTTTTTTCTGACTCGGAGACAGAACAGTGAGTACACCACCAGTTAAGAGCATGGACTCGGGTTACAGAGAAATAGGCATTCTTTACAATAAATATCTATCCTTATCTGACCACGACTCTGAATGTGGAATGCAAGCCAGTTCTTCCTCAAAGCGGATTTTGTAAATAAGTCATTTTAAATGCCTCTGTGTAATATATGAACTCACCACCTCTTTGACGAGGTTCTCAGTGAGTAAATGTATTTAATGGCATGTTTCCCACGGTCTCATGTTTAATAAGAGATGCAAAGACTTGCCATTTACAGCAACTTGGGTGGACCCAGAGATGATCGTACTAAGTGAAGGAAGTCAGAGACATACAAATACCATCTGATATCATTTATATGTACAACCTAAGACAAATGATAGAAACGACCTTATTATTCACAAAACGCAAATATGTGGGAAGAATGTGATCCCTTACAGATGAAGTAAGTGACCATTTCCCTGGGAACCTTTATCTGCTCTGTGCAAAGAAAGCTTGGTTCACTTACCATATGTAAATGCCTACTGTATATAAAATAGATAACAAGGACGTACCTGTATGGCACAAGGAACTCTACTCAATATTCTGGAATAACCTGTAATGGGAAACAATCGGAAAACAAATAAATACATGTATATCACCAAATCAGTTTGCTGAACACCTGAGGCTAATACAACATTGTAAAACAAGTATATTTCAATAAGAACTTAAAAAATCTACATATGCAAATATCATCTTACAGTGTTAATACTGTTTGTGGCTTAAAAAAAAAAGTCAGTCACAGTTATGTTTTACATTTGTTAGAGGATAATTTTTTTAAGTCTTTATTGAGCTTGTTACAATATAGCTTCTGTGCTATGTTTTGGATTTTTTAACGCCCCAACCAGGGATTGAAGTGACACCCCCAGCATGGGATGGTGAAGTGGACCATTAGGGAAGTCCCTGGAATACGAATTTTTTTTTTTAAAAGAGAATGATAAAATCATACTCACATACAAATAATACAGAAACAAGTGTCAAAACTTTTATTCAATGAAACTAACTGGTGAGGGAAACAGTAAGATGTTACAAGCGATTTTAGGGAGAATTCAAAGAACAGACACTTATATGGGCCATGAAGAAACATTGAGATCAATTAGCTGAAATGGTGCAAAACTGGTCAAAGGCCAGAAATAATCACAAACAATCATTGCAGGCACACACATCTCTATCATTTTTCTAAGACCTTACAGAGTTGAAAATCAGCTTAATGACAATCAGTAACAGAGAATACTTGGGGGGGGGGGGCACCCAGTAGGAACACCCCATGATTATATTATTCTCATTTTCAATGATGTTCCCATCGTGAAAAGCTGAGGAAGTCTGTTGTTGAGTTGCTAAGTTGTGTCCGACTCCTTGCGACCCCATGGACTGCAGCGTGCCAGGTTTCTGGAGGAAATTCTATTAGAAGGGGTTAATCGCCAGACGGTAATGTTTGGTAAGTTGTTCCCCAAATGGGTTCTTGGTGGTACCAAGACTGCATTGTCTAGTTCAATTCTATCTGTACCAAAGAGCGTATTAGAAAAATAAATGATCTTAAATGATTTTTCTGAGGTAGAAAATGTTCTCGAACGTGCATATGCACCTCGATGTAAGACTCAGGCTACAATGATGTTCACACTGACGCAAACAACGGATAGCGGTCACAGGCTCTGACCACAGGTCCAGAGTGCTTTGAAGGACACAGGAAGAATGTCAACTTCTGCTGATAAAGAGAGTCGCTTATTAAAAGCTCATCTGTGATGTGAATTTCCCAGTCAGATTACAAACAGAATGACCACCTCACTTGTATCAGTTGCTATTGCCCCTGAAGACCAAAAAACACTGAAGACTGATACAGTACTCGATGTCTATAAATATAAATAAATATGTACCTACATATATATACATACAAGCACATACATATATGCATACATATTCTACAGTTGCCAGCCAGGGTTGAGAACACCAAAGAAGATAAAGGACGTGAAGCTAAATCATTCAGATACTAAACACGATTATTCCAGTGAGAATTTTCCATCTTGTGTTCTGGGCTGGGTCTGCCGTCTGCGTGTCAAGTGGGAGTTTGCGCCCCCATGGAGAGCGTTGGCCCGGCCCTCCACCGAATGAGAAGGCTGAAGGCCGGACCCGGGGGAGGTCTGGGCGCGGGGCTTCCCTCCAGCTCCTCCGGGCGTCCCCCTGGCCCTCTCCTGGCGGGGGCCCCCGGGGTGGGGCGCGGGCGCCGGCTCAGTCGTAGGGCGGCAGGCCGAACAGCTCGGGCTTGAAATCCTGCAGGGATCCCAGCACGAGGGTGGCCTTGGAGGTCAGGTCTGGGTTCAGGTTTCCGTCGGGGACCATGACCACCTGCATCCCGGCGGCGAGGGCCGCCTCCACCCCGTTGGGCGCGTCCTCGAAGACCAGGCACTGCGGGGCGAGGGAGGGGAAAAAAAAAAAGAGGGTTGAGTGGTCCCAGTCGGTACTCACGCGTCTCGCCTGGGTGGGCACGGCCCCCGTGGCCGGCGGCTGAGTCCGCCTGTGGGCACGGCCGGAGTTCTGCGGGACCCAGGAAGGGTGTGGACGGGGGGCTGCCCGCTCCATCACCCGTGAGAGGGGTGGAGGGGGCCAGCACGCCCCCCATCCGACCGCAGTCCGCCCTGGCACCCTACGGCAGGCTGGCCCATCGCTCTCAGCCCCGCAGTGGCACCAAAAGCTGGCACAGCTCAGCGGGGAGCCCAGGTTCTAGGCTCACCACTTTATTTTACTTGAATCGTTCAGAAGCGGTCCTGTTGGAGCGTGCCAACCACGAGAGGAGGCTGTGAACGGGAAGAAAAAAGCATGCGGGTGAGGCGTACAGACCTCACCGCTGGCCACGTGTCAGGAGCAGCGGTGTGCTCATGAAACGTCACGCCGGGTCGGTGAGGAGCCCAGCCCCGGGGCGTGCAGGGCATGCCTCGGGAACTGCCTGAACACCAAGCCCGAGCGTCGGGGCCCGGTACCTGTCCCGGCTTGCTCAGACACCGCCTGGAGGCTGGGGCGTCTGTACCCCGGAGGTCAGCGAGCTCCCCCGCGCGCCATCCTGAGACCGGCGCCCACGCCAGGTTCCCTCAGTCCGCGCTCCGCGTGAGAGACGGAGCCTGCCCGGGGGTCAGCAGGCCGTCAGCCTCACACCCGCTTCCCTCCCGGGAGCACATGCTCCTGGCAAAGTCTCCCTGCGCCCCTGGAACTCCACACTGGAGGTGAGCGCGCGCGTGCGTGCTCCCTCAGTCGTGTCCGACTCTCTGTGACCCCGTGGACTGCAGCCCGCCACGCTCCTCTGTCCGTGGGACTCTCAGAATCCTGGAGTGGGTTGCCATTCACTTCTTCAACGGGTCTTCCTGACCCAGGGATCGAACCGACGTCTCCTCAATTGGCAGGCGGACTCTACCACCTGAGCCACCAGGGAAGGGCTCCCCTTGGAATGCCTGACTCCTGACCCCGCGGCCCGCCAGGCTCCTCTGCCGTGGGACTCTCAGGCAAGAACACGGGAGCGGGCTGCCCTCCTCCCGGGCTCTCCCGGCCCACGTACGGGCTGTGTCCGCTGCGCTGCAGGCGGCTCCTTCCCCCGGAGCCCCGGCAGCCCTACTGCGGGGCTGCCACGCCCTCTACAGCGAGCGAGCAGCTGTCTGCGGGGGCCACAGCCGCGCGGCCGTCAGGAGGGCTGCGCCCTGCTCCACTGAGATGCTCTCCTGGGCGCCTTCCGCACCGCGGCCCCAGCACCCCGGGGGTGGACACCGTAGTGCTCACAGCACACACACGGCACACACTCACAGTACACACAACACACACGGTACACACACAACACACCCACGATACACACAACACACCCGATACACCCAACACACACACACCCAAAATACGCACAAGATACACAGTACACACAACACACCCGCAATACACACAACATACCCGCAATACACACAACACACCCATGATACACACAACACACACAACACACCCAATACACCCAACACACCCAAAATACACACAACACACATGATACACAGTACACACAACACACCCGCAACACACCCAACACACCCCACACACCCACGATACACACAACACACCACACACCCAAAATACACACAACACGATACACAGTACACACACCACACCCCCAACACACCCAACACACCCACGATACACACAACACACAACACACCCAATACACCCAACACACCCAAAATACACACAACACACATGATACACAGTACACACAACACACCCGCAACACACCCAACACACCCCACACACCCACGATACACACAACACACCCAAAATACACACAACACGATACACAGTACACACACCACACCCCCAACACACACAACACACCCACGATACACACAACACACAACACACCCAATACACACAACACACCCAAAATACACACAACACATGATACACAGTACACACAACACACCCGCAACACACCCAACACACCCAAAATACACACAACACACATGATACACAGTAAACACAACACACCTGCAACACACCCAACACACATAACACACCCACGATACACACAACACACCCAATACATACAACACACCCAATACATACAACACACCCAACACACCCAAAATACACACAACACACGATACACAGTAAACACCACACACCCCCAATACACACAACACACCCACGATACACACAACACACCCACGATACAACACACTTGCAATACACACAGAACATACAGCACACCCAACACATACAGCACACCCCACACCCACACACTTGCCACAACACACAACACACGATACACACACAGTACACACAACACACCCACAATATACACAACACACCCAACACACACAACACACCCACAATACACACAACACACATGATACACAGTACACACAACACACCCATAATACTCAACACACCCAATACACAACACACACAACACACCCAACACAACTCACCCAATATACACAACACACCCAAAATACAAACACACCCAACACACCCAAAATACACACAACACACACGATACACACAACACACAGTGCACACAACACACCCACAATACACACAACACACACACAACACACCCAATACACACAACACACCCAAAATACAAACACACCCAACACACACAACACACCCAAAATACACACAACACACTGCACACAACACACCCACAATACACACAACACACACAACACACCCAAAATACACACAACACACGATACACACAACACACAGTGCACACAACACACCCACAATACACACAATACACACAACACACACAACACAATACATCCGCTCATACAACACACACACACACAACACAGAACACACCCACTCACACAACACCCAACACAAAATACACTCACACACAACACAAACACAATACACAGAGAACACAACACACAGTATACACATACACACCAGACACTGCTCTGCAGCAGGCTCGCGGACTTGATTTCTTTCCCTTCCATCTTCCCTTCCCTCCGGGGCTGGGTGGTGCATCCGCCACAGAGGCGAGGACCAGCCGTCAGCCCCAGGCAGCGTACAGGGTGGGGGATGCCCGGCACGCGGCGGCCAATAGCAGGGTCCTGGGCCCAGGACAGCCCGCCCGCCGCCCGCCCCGGCAGGCCTCTGGAGGCCCCGGACGCCGCCGGCTCTCCACCTCGGCCTGAGGGGACGCCTTCCCCCCTCAGACAGCCGGGACTCCGGCTCTCCGCCCCGGCCGTGCGAAGACGCCTTCCCGCTCGGACAGCGGGGACTCCGCTCAGGCCTCCCAGGGCGGTCTGCCCATCTGAGCTGGGCGCTTCCTGCCGCTGCTGTTTCCCTCCCTGCCTTTTCAGGATACGACCCGCCTAGCTCCTCAGCCTCCTTGGGGTTTTATTCGGGACCTGCACAGGCACTGAAACGTCAACTGGCGTTTTGTTTCTGAGACCACGAGGGTTCTGAAGCGTGGTGCGGGCCCCCTGGGACCTTTCGGAGGGGCAGAGGAAGAGATGTTAGCTGATTCCTTGGCCTCACGGTGTTTGGCTCGAGTTATGAAAACAGCTTAGATGGTGCATTTGTGAGAGGCTCCTTCCGACGAGCATGTGGGCGGGAGTGAGGAGAGAGCGGAGGGTCCGAAACGGGGTCACGGAGCAAAGCAGGGTCCCAGGACATTGTCCTTCTTCGAGAAGAGTGGACAGTGCTTCACACCTGACGGCTCGTCCACAAGCCCGCGAAGGCGATACATCAAACGCAGAGAAATGAACACGCGCCCTTGATGCTGCAGCAGCAAACGGCGGACTGACATGGACTTAAAGCTGTGTGGATCCTTAGAGCCCCGAGCCGGGAAGCATGACAGACACCCTGCTTCCGGAAGTTTCGCTCTTTCTGTAGGCGTGTTTATTGATTTCTCTTTTCCGTGCACCATTTATCCCCGCGTAATTCTGGAAGGAACCGCCCCGATTCCCAAGGAGACGTGAACCACGATGCTCAGCACGCGGGCTGCAGAGGAAAGGGGGGCGGGGGTCAGGGAGACCAGTCCCAGTGCCCACGGGGGCAGGGGACCCATGGGGCTTGTTAGCAAGAGGGCCAGCGGGCGTGCATCCTGAGAGTGAGTCCGGCTGCATCCTCGAAATGACTCAGGGAAAAGTCGAGCCGACAGGCTGGGGCATGCGTGCCCATTCACTTGGGATGCTGGCTGTCCTCAAAGGGCAAAAGCAGTCTTGGTCTGTGTGTGTGTGTGTGTGCACGCGTGCACACTCAGTTGTGCCCGACTTCATGGTCTGTGTGTGTGTGTGTGTGTGTGTGTGTGTGTGTGTGCGCGCGCCCGCGCGCACTCAGTTGTGTCCAACTCTTGCCGACCCCATGGACTGCAGCCCACTAGGCTCCTCTGTCCACAGGATTCTCTAGGCGAGAATACTGGAGTGAGTTGCCATTCCCTTCTCCACAGGATCTTCCTGACCCAGGGATCGAACCCCGAGTCTGCTGCACTGGCGGGCGGATTCTTTACCACTAGCCCCACCAAGGAAGCCCCTAGCCTGAAATACACAGGAAAGCCATTCTCAAGGCTCTGACGTTCAAAGGGCTGACGTCTTTCCATTCTTACAGAGGTAAAAACCTGTCTTATAATGTTATTACAAGAACCAAGGATTTCTGCACCCAGAACTTGGTCATAACCAAGCATGCCTCCCTTCTCTTGCCTTTAAAATGCTTTGCTGAAACCCTTCAGGGAGTCTGGGGTTTTGTGGCGGGGGGAGGGTGAGCCACCCATCTCCTCGCTGGCCCTGCAGTAAACCTTTCTTAGCTCCAAACCCTGACGTTTCAGCCCTACCTGGCCTTACTGTGTGCCAGGCACACGCGCTTGTGTTGGGTCACGGAACCGGCTGGTCCACTGGATGGTGTATGAGGAGGCTGTGGCAGAAAACACGGCAGCAGGTGCGCAGTGGGGTGTGTGGTTTACGGGAAACAGGGCCCCCCAGCATCTCAGCAAACACGGCAGCGGGTGCATAGTGGGGTGTGTGGTTTACGGGAAACGGAGCCCCCCGGCATCTCAGCCCAGGTCTAGCCCTCACACAAGCCCAACAGAGCAGTCAGCAGCAGGACGGAAAACACACAGCCCCAACCCTGTCAAGAGCCAGCAGCGGCGCCGCTCCAGGTGCCCACTAACCCCAGCGCCGGCTGCACGAGGATGGAACTGGCTTCTCGGGCATTCCACGGTAGCTGGAATCGTGAGCTTTCCCCGCCTTCTTAGAAGCAGCGAGACTGCAACCCAGGATGACGACTGGATTGTGAAGCAGCAGTCAAAATATCTCAGGCGGCTTTTATGTGCTCACTATTCTCTGCTTTCTTTGTTTCCTGAGACCAGGGGTGCCCAGCTTCTGGGATCTAATGCCTGATGCTCTGAGGTGGAGCTGATGTCATCATCATAGAAATCACACGCACAGTAAACGGAAAATGCGCTTGAGTCGCCTCCAAACCAGCCCCCCTGCTCCAGTGTAAGGAAAAACCGTCTTCCATGAAACTGGGCCCTGGTGACCACAAGGCTAGGGAGCGCTGCCTAAGACCGAACGGTCTTGTCAGGACCACTCATAGTGGAAAGGTAGCCAGGGACGAGAAGTGTGCATACTCCATGCATGATTCCTGCACGGCCTGCCTAGGTATTGAAATCAAAGAACAGATCTCTGAAAGTGACCCGGAAAGAGTATGCCCAGGAATCACAGGACTTAAGGGTCACAAAACCACTGAAAGACACAAGTCAAAGCAATACAACTCACGCCTTACACCAACAAAAGGAGGACGCGTGCACGGCTGAGCAGCTGAGCACACACACACGTGCTTTCCTGGCAAGTCCCTCAGTGCCTGCCGGCGGTTTCCAGCCGCCACGCCAGCTAGCAGGTGTTGACCTTCACTTCCCTCCTTCCTTTCCGTCACTTCGCTGCTCCCTCAGTGATCCGCCCAGCCCTGCCAACTCTGCCTTGACCGGTCATACTTGACCTAAATCTCAGTCACACCTACTTGGAAAATGACTCTGGATGACATGCACATAGGTCTCTGCAGAGAGACTCTCCCGGTAACTAAGGCGAGGGTCGTGAGGTTGCTGCAGCAGGTGGAGAGGCTGGGGGCGCAGAACGCCCTTCCCCCGCTCCCCCTGCACCTCACGCCCTGGCCCTGACACCCTGTGGATACTGGGCAGCCCTGTACCCAGGTCACAGGTGTGGAGCCCTGTGTGGACCCGGGTCATCCAGAACAGACCAAGCTCCATAGCAACTGCTGACGTGAGGCCCCCTGAGCTACACCGGTCGTTCCCCGACTCCATATTAGAGAAAATACCCACCCTGTAACACCCTAATAACCAGTCACCTAATACCAACCCTGCAGCAGGAGTCGGCTTTGTGCTGAGGCTGCAAACATCGACTACCGACCTTTGAAATCCTCGGCTCTCCCGTGAGCCACTGTTCTGACAGTGTCTTCCGCTCTAACAAACTCGACTCTGAAACAGTCTAGGTCTGCAACGTCTTTTCCAACCTGCACACAAACCACAACAGATACAAAGCTTTAACCTACGGGGGTGATGTGTGGAGCTCGGCACCCATAGCAGGCACCCTGGAACACACTTCCAAGAGTCTTGGGCAGTGGCTGGTCAGGGACACTCCTCTCACAGCGCGTGTGTGGCTGTAACCAGGCGGGTCTGCAGGACAGGCAGCCCACCCGCTATGGTGCCAGGCAGACAGCGGGCACCTGAGCAGCGCCTGCTACATCTGGGGCGGGGGGCCGAAGGGCCCCGCTCGGGACTCAGAGCCACACAGGGGCCGCAGAGCGTTACACAGGAGGACGGAAGCCGGCCAGCACTCTCCTGTCACCATCCTCGGTGAGGGACCCGCGCCAACCGAGGCTCAGAGGTGAGCTGAAGGTCACAGCGGCAGGCAGGTCACAGCGTTTAGGGACGGCGCCCGGGTCTCCAGAATCCGGCGTTCTTTTCCCTTCACCAGGCTGAGGGCTCCAATACATCTGGATTTCATCTCCAGGAGAACAGATGAGCTTAATTAAACTGCAGCCGGAGGGGTTTAATTTAGAAGGGATGACATTTGCAAGGAACGACTGGGGAGGGGCAGCGAAGCGTCTCAGGGGCTGAGCACCTGCACGTGGCGAGCCTGCTCCTTCAGAGACGCTCAGGCTCGGCGGGAGCGCCTGTGGGCTGGTCCACAAGCTTCGCCCGGCTGCTCGTCTGAGCCTCTGGGGACTCAGGAGGTCCCTTAGAGACGAGCGTCTCAGGACTAAGACGGCCCACGTGCGGACGAGGAAGATGCACGCAACAGAATCTCTGTGTGATGGTGGTGGACAGAAGGGACAGTGGATGGGATCAGGGAAGTCCTTCAGCGGCAACGTGGGGTCTGATGGACGACACAGCCCCTGTTGAGGCGAAGGGGAGTCCAGGCTTTCTGACGAGGAGGGCACCAGGGTCACCGTTATGGCAGAGGGGAGGAGAGCCTGCTTCCTGACAGCCTGGGTTTGAGGGCACTAGGGAGGGCCAGGCAGAGACAAGACAGGCCTGCCTGTGCCCTGGGCTGGCTGTGAGCAGAGGGGGCTGCGTGTGAGCTGAGGCAGCTAAGTATGAGAGGAGGGGGCTGGCTGTGAGCGGAGATGGGTTGGGTGTGATCAGAGATGGCTGCGTGTGAGCAGAGGTGGGTGAGCGTCAGAGGAGGTGGGCTGGGTGTGAGAGGAGAGAGCTGGGTGTGATTAGAGATGGCTGCGTGTGAGCAGAGGTGTGTGAGCGTCAGAGGAAGTGGGCTGGGTGTGATCAGAGATGCCTGGGTGTGAGCAGAGGTGTGTGAGCATCAGAGGAGGTGGGCTTGGTGTGAGCGGAGGTGGCTCCCTCGGCCTTTTGTGGGGTACTGGTGACCCACAGCGCTGACTCAAGGCCCCCACTGACCTCCCGTGTTGAGAGCTGGCCTTGACGATCACCCCGTAGGTGGCTAAGGCGTCCGAATACACACGACCGGCTGAACCGTGTTTTGCAAGGTCCAGGGCTAAAGCCTGTCACCCAGTGGACCTGGAGACGGAGTCCCTGGAAGACTTTTCAGATGACTGAGTCCTTCCCAAGAGGCCCTCATCAGAGAGGGTGGGGGGCCCTCCAAGAAGACGACGGGGAAGTCGTTCTGTCCGCCCCGCTCTCCTCGCCCCCAGAGGACCGCCCCCGTGAGGACACAGGAGGGAGCAGGACGCCCTAAGCAGCGCCCCTGCGCCGGACCCCGGCTCAGGGCTGCTTGCTGTTGCAGCCCCCACACCCCCACCCCAGCCTGCGCTCCTGCTCTCCGGCCGCCCGAGCACACTGTGACCACACGCCCGGGGCGAGCTGTGCGCCAAGCCCCACCGAGCACCTTCTCAGAGGAAGAGGCGCCCGGGGACGGCTCAGATGGCAGCCGGCTGCGGTCTGCGCGGAGGAAACACGTGCTGGCCGGGTGAGGCAGCTCCGCACACGCCAGCGGAGCCGGCCCACGCCTCCTTCCGCCTGCCTTTGGCCGCGCTTCCCCAGCAGGCTTTGGCAGCAAACGGGGTTATCGCGGGACGGACCGCGGAGGGGATTTTCCCACTCTGCCTGCACACGCCGTGCACAGAGAGCCTGGTGGGGAAGGAAACGTGTGCTCGTGCACGCTCAGGCATGTCCAACTCTCTGCGACCCCCTGGACTGCAGCCCACCAGGCTCCTCTGTCCGTGGGCTTCTCCAGGCCAGAATACTGCAGTGGGTTGCCATCCCCTCCTCCAGGGGATCTTCCCAACCCATGAATCAAATCCGAGTCTCCTTCACTGGCGGGCAGGTTCTTTACCCCTGAGCCACCTGGCGAGCCCCATACCACACTTAGCGAATGAACAACAATTCAGTATGAGCTGACCCTTTGTTGTTGCTATTGTTCAGTCGCCAAGTCGTGTCTGATTGTTGCCGACCCCATGGACGGCAGCCCGCCGGGCCTCTCTGTCCATCACCATCTCCCGGAGTTTGTCCAAGCTTGCGTCCACTGAAGCGGTTTAACCCAGTGTACAACTGATCCAGTGTTTCTCATTTTGTTCATTGTCACACCCTAAGAAGTCTTTGCATTCAGATTTTTTATTTTTTACCCTATAGGGTGACTCCCACCTCTTCCCCGCCCATTTATACACTAGTTCCCGGTGGCTCAGCTGGTAAAGAATCCACCTGCAATGTGGGACACCTGGGTTCCATCCCGGCGTTGAAACGATCCCCTGGAGAAGGGAAAGGCTACCCACTCCAGCATTCTGCCCTGGAGAATTCCGTGGACTGTACAGTCCTTGGGGTTGTCAAGAGTCGGACATGACTGAGTGACTTTCACTTTCACTCACACAGGAAGAAGCTAAGTTGGAACTCTGCAGGAACCAGTAAGGGAGAAAGTGACCGGGTGAAAGGATATACACTTGATGGGGTCCTGTGGGAAGCCAGGCGGACTGAACTGGAAATAAGACCATAGCACTGTGATCACAGCTGTGGTTTACACACATTCCACAGGCAAAACCAGGGGTGTAGGAAGAGGTTCTTTGTGCTGGAACTTAAGTGATCCCCGCTTAAGGATCCCCGCGAAGGGAGACGGGGCTGCCACTGGATTTCCTTGTTCCATTCCGTGGAGGTCGAGGGGCTTAAAATATATCACACACGACGACTGGCAACACTTGAGGGGCTTCCTGGGTGGCTCAGCGGTTAAAGAACCCGCCTGCCACTGCAGGAGACACGGGTTTGATCCCTGGGTCGGGAAGATCCGCTGGAGAAGGAAATGGCAACCCACTCCAGTACTGTTGCCTTGGAGAATCCCACGGACAGAGGAGCCTGGTGGGTTTTAGTCCATCACGGGGTCCCAAGAGTCAGACTAACACGCACACACACACACACAGCCATACTGGATGTGAACATGGAGGTGAACACCTACCCAGATGACGTGAGCAGAAGTGTGTGTAGGAGGTATATGTCATATCTCCTGTCCAGAAGAGTTAGATCTCTCCCATTGTTCCATCTCGGACAGCTGAGAGTGGGTCATTATATCTTTAAATAATGTAATTACACAGCATTGTTTGCTATGCATTCTAGGCCTATGGACTGTAGGTGGCCCATTTCTTTTTTTTTTTTTTTCCACATGGACCATTTTGAAGGCCTGGTAAACATTGCTTCTGTCTATGTGTTCAGTTTTGGGCCTTCAGGAAGGTGTGAATCTTCGTTCCCCAACCAGGCATCAAACCCACACACTGGAAGGCAAAGCTCTGGACCACTGGACCGTCAGGGAAGTCCCAGGGGAGCCCGTGTCTTCATGGCAACTGGGAGCACCCAGGACTAAGCGCTGCCTAAGTCACCCTGCCAAGCGGAGGGCCACGGACCATGGCCTTTGATCTCCGCAGGGCTGCCGGCAGGGGGAGGCGGTGCAGCGGGTCTGGGGGAGATGCGAGGGGTAAGGGCCTCCTGTTCAGGAGGTCACTGGGACCACTCAGCTGGGGAGGATGCAGGTGGGATCCAACGCAGGTATCACAGAGCCCGGGAGGCCCCCCGGGGCCAGCACGGGACCAGCTGGTTAGCGTGGGAGCCAGACCAAGGGTTCCTGGAAGGCAGGACTCCCCGAAGCCACGGGGTAGGTAAGACCTCTCGGGATGGAGTAGGACTTGAGGGCCTTCAGAAATGCAGAGCTCATGGAGCAGAGGCCTTCTTGTTGGGCAGCCAGATGCTGAATGTCAGGGGAGAGGAAGCAGGAAGGTGACAAGGGGTGGGGTTGGAGAGGAAAAAAAGAAAAACAGGGACTCCCTCGGGGGTAAAGGAGGCCCAGAAAACGCCACAGGGGCCCAAGGATTCTTCTGAGCTGAAGACACCTGAGAATCAACAGCAGTGGGAAGAGGTTTTTTTCTAAAGACTCCTTACATTCCTCAAAGAAAGGCTCCCTGTGTGAGTGTCACTCGTGCGCCTGTGTCCGACTCTGTGCAACCCACGGACTGCAGCCCGCCAGGCTCCTCTGTCCATGGGGTTCTCCAGGCAGGAATCCTGGGGTGGGCTGCCGTGCCCTCCTCCAGGGGGTCATACCCGGGTCTCTTGCATTGCAGGCAGACTCTTTACCATCTGAATGGGCTTAAAGCCCTGAAAGGCTCCCTGAAGAATTCCACTTCCCTAGTGGGGCAGTGGTACTGATGCAGGGAGCATAGGTTCCATCGCTGGTGGGGGAACTAAGATCCGACACCCCATGCCACGAGCGCCAAAGATTTAAAAAATCAGTAGGTCCATTCCTCCTCTTGTGTTTCCTCCATAGAGAAGACCTACAGAAAATAAACCCTACACAATTATGAAAATGGTAACAGGATCATGTATTTCGATAATTACCTTAAGTGTAAATGAATTACATGCACCAAGTGAAAAGTGAAAGTCGCTGTTGTGTCTGACTCTTTGTGACCCCATGGACTATACGTGGAATTCTCCAGGCCAGAATACTGGACTGGGTAGCCTTTCTCTTCTCCAGGGGATCTTCCCAACCAAGGGATTGAATTCAGGTCTCCCGCATTACAGGTGGATTCTTTACCAGCTGAGCCACCAGGCAAGCTGGAGTGGGTAGCCTATCCCTTCTCCAGCAGATTGTCCCGGCCCAGGAATTGATCCAGGGCCTCCTGCATTGCCGGCGGATTCTTCACCAACTGAGCTACACTCCAACCAAAAGACATGGACTGGCTGGGCAGATCAAGCTGGTATCTCGGTCTTGCTTGTCCCACTCTGTGGGGGTGAAGGGGTGCTTGGAAAATATCGAAGGTGCTGACCAACTACTCTTGAGGGGCTTCTCGAGCGCATGTATGCACTTCCACTTTCTACATCACTCTGCCTGACAACCCCCCACCCCCGGAATGTATGTAATTATTTTATATAGTTAGGTTAATCGTGTTACCATTACGGCTTGCAACTGTAATGATCTTTTACTTTTTTTCGTTTGGCTATGGACTGTGGAAACTGACAAACATCTTTCACTATTTCGATTACATAATTATTACTCACTGAATACCACTGTCTCATCATCGGTCAACAGGAAAATAATATGATTCTGTACTGTCAAAACTGTATCACAAAAAATCATTTAATAGAAACACCTGTAATCACTTTTAAAAATCCATATGGTTGTCAGAATTAAATTAGAATTTTTTAAAAAAATACAAATGCCAAGGTACTGCTTGCTTTTCTCCAAAGCTCCAGATATGTTTCTGGTGAGCTGCCACGTTTGAAAACGACTGGACTACAAGATGATCTTATACTTTTACCCAGTTTGTTTCATTTTTTCTGTTTCACATTCAGTGCCATTTCATTTATGTTTTCCAACCTCTCCATCTCTCTCTCTGTCTTTTTTTATTCTGATGTTCTTTCTCAAGTCTTTATCAAGCATAATAGACAAGCTTTGGTATACACATATATAAATAGTGTATTATAATACAATAGATACAATAAAATAGTGTATAAATACAACATATATTGTAGAAAACTCAGGAATTTGGGCCTAACTAAAAAATTTGACATTTCGATTCCACTCGTTTCACTTAGTATTAATAGAGTGCTAGATTTCTAATTTAAAAAAAAAATACACATGCAACAGGCAACAAAGGCTTACTGTATAGCACAGGGCACTATAGTCAATATCTTATAATAACCTGCAGTGGAAAATAATCTCAAAATATATGTGTGCATATGTATAAGTGAATCACCTCGCCACGCAGCTGAAACACTGTAAGTCAACTATACCTCAAAAAAAATAGATATACAAAGAGAAAGAAATTCTACCACCATGAAGCCTCTCCCTAGGATTTTCACAACCCAGGAACGTCGACTTTTATGACTAAACGGAAGCCTGCACAGGTGAGCACCTGGGTAAGAAATCACCCAAACAGACGCCGCCATACAACTACTGTATGTCCCATCTGTTCTCCTAAGAGCCCATTTATGTTCCTGAAAGATATCTTGTTCTCCCAGAAGTGCCCCTTTTTTTCTCCCCAAGCCCTATTAAGATAGTATATAAACCCCAGGTTCTAAATGTCTCCTTGAATCGTATTTCCTGTGCGGTGCCGTGTTCTTATGCAGAGAGAAACCCGTGTTTTCTGTGGCTGATGCCTTCTGTCCGTATAGTTGACACGCCCCAGACGCGGAACCGAAGAGCATACAGGAAAAGGTCACAGAAGATGCCACCGGGACTTGGTATGACTGCATATTTTAAGCACAGAAGAACGATAGAGGGGGCAGGCTGGGAGAAAACAGTTTCAGTGAAAACAAGGAATGCCAGCGGCGTGAGGCATTTCCTCCGAGGGAGGCTGTAACCAGTGTTTGGCGGTAAATCCCCCTTTTACACTACCTGCGCTTTACTGCTTCCTTATTAGTACCCTGCACCGAGTTCACTCGGTGACGCGCGCAACACCGTAAATTCGCGCTGGCGCCCTGACTCTCTGCGGGGACTTAATCATCGCGTGAAACGCCCTTGAACTCCGAGGCTCGCCACCCCCGCGTGCTGACGCCTGCACTGCGTCAGAGACAGAGCAGCCAGACGCGACCTAAGAGCTCTGTCGTGTCTCCACGGGCCTCTCTGCACCCGCTTCCCGGATTCAGGTGCTAAGCCACTCGGTCGTGTCCAACTCTCCGACCCCAAGGGCTGTAGCCCGCCAGGCTCCTCTGTCCAAGGGATTTCCCAGGCAAGAATACTGGAGTGGGTGGCCATGTCCCACTCCAGGGCATCTTCCCGACCCAGGGATCAAACCTGCATCTCTTAGGTCTCCTGCATTGACAGGCGGATTCCTTACCACTCAGCCACCTGGGAAGCCCCTGCACTCGGGAGCCAAAGTCCAGTACGGAGTGACTGGGCCGCGGGGTGGGACACACCCAGGAGCCTGTCAACACGGCCTTCTTACCACAAGAAGCACGTCCCCAGGGGAAAACCGAAACGCATTAGCTGTTATTTGCGTAGGAAACGGGACAAGAGAGGTTTCCCTCTGCAGGACGAACACCTGCATGAACAGAGGTGGGTGCGGAACAGGGGTAACTGGCGGAGGAACACCGGAAGAGCTGGATTATGCCCAGGCCAGGCGCGCGCTCATCTTCCTCTGACGCATCTGACGCGAACGCCGTCAGGGCGGGCAACAGGGACGGTGAAGCTCCTGTCCTGCAGGCTGGAGCCCCAACCCCTGCCTGCGCCCCTCCTCCCCGCCCATTCGCTGCAACTGTCGTCACGCAAAGCCAGCGACGTGGTCTCCTCGTAAACGCTGCTTGCGCACACACTCGCAAACCCGGAGACACCGTGTTTCCGTGAACAGGGTGCCCGGCGAAGGAAGGGCTGCCTGGAGGCGGAGGCAGGCAGGCAGGCAGCGGCCTCCTCTCTGAACTCCCGCGGCCACACGATTCAGGAGGTGACGGGCCACCATCCTGTCCTCTCAGCTGCCAGGACTGGAAGACAGTGCTCCTGCTGGGAGCCGCCCCGGAAAGGACCAGTCTGCCCAGGGCGGGGCGCCTCGCTGCGCCAGGCTGATCAACAGCAACCTGCAGCGCGTACAGGAGGCGGCCCTTCTAGAAGCCGCTTTATCACCTGAAGGCCTCGACATTAAGTGTGGGCGGTGGTACAGTTCTTAGGAAAAAGAACCCATCTGTGTGGAACCTGTAGCGGGACGCCGAGCCCGCGGACACGCACACGTCCTAACGGAAGCAGCAGAGCCGCACGGCCCCCAGCCCCTGCCCCGCCAGCGCTGCGGCTTCAGCTCCGACTCTGAGGCTTAGCGGCGGGGCCGCGTCCACTACTGAGCTGAACTCGCTGTGTATGTGAATCACTGTCCGTCACTGACACTCAATGATGCTTTCGGCTGCAATGTAATAAAAAATAAAAATATTGGTCTTTGCCCCTGGTATCCGCCAGTCTTCTCTATCCATGAGATTCTCCAGGCCAGAATACTCGAGTGGGGAGTGGGTAGCCATTCCCTTCTCCAGGGGAATCTTCCCGACCCAGGGATGTAACCCGGGTCTCCTGCACTGCAGGCAGATTCTTTACATCTGAGCCGCCAGGGAAGCCCTACTTTAACTTTCCCGCACAGAGCTCCTAAAACCCTTGACACGTCCTGGGCAGTGAGCTCATTTTCCACGTCATTCATAGTAAGTCCCCTTTCAAGCATGCCTGAGTATCCTGGGGCCTAGATGGATTCACGATGCGGGGTGGGGTGGGGTGAGGTGGGGGGGTTGTGGATGGGCTCCTGGTTGTGTCCCACCCCAAGCCCTGATTGGAGGGTGCTACTTATAGCTCACCCCTCATCTCCAGGGCCAGCGAAGGATGCACTGATTTACCAAGGGCCAGTGAATTCACGGAGGCAATGGAGCCTCCACAAAGACCCCTGGAAAACAAGGAGGCCCTTGGAGCTGTTGACAGGCGGGTGCTGGAGGCTGGTGCACCCCAGTGGGCTGAGTGCTCCAGCAGGCCAGCCACCCAGCCCTACCCCACACAGCTCTTCCCCTGCAGGGTTCCTGGGCTGTGTTTATAAACATGTATTTGGCTGCACTGCCTCTTAGCTGTGGCAGGCAGAAGCTTCGCTCTCTGGCTATGGCATGCAGACTCCTAACGACGGCGATGTGGGATCCAGTTCCCTGACCAGGGATCGAACCCAGGCTCCCTGCTCTGGGAGCCCCGAGTCTTAGCCACTGGGCTGCCAGGGGACTTTCGATGAGTTGCATTCTTAAGGTAAGTCAGTGAAGGCAAGCACAGCATCTTCCTGAGTTCTGGGTCATTCTAGTGAATTACAACTGCCGAGGTAGGGGGCTCTGTGGGATCCCCAAGCTTTTGGTCGGCCAGGGAGAACTGCGAGTGGCCCGGATGCCTTCGTTCGTGACTGGCGTGTGGAGTGGGGTACGTCCGGGGGTGGGGGGTGGCCTGAGCCCAGAACCCGAGGTCTGCACTGACTCTGGGGAGCCCGCGTGGTAGGTATATTGAATCATGGGAGACCCGGTGGGGGAAGAGGTTCTGTGTTCCGACTGCCCTTACAGGTTGGACGCAGGAAGTCAGGTCCTGAGCCCCAAAAGCAGGTCATTCAAGAGCACCCCCCATCTCAGCTGCCTCCGGAGGCCGGTTGTGGAGTAACAGTCCTGAGGCTGTGATTTCTGTGGCACCAGGCTGGGTCCCATCACCGGCTCACTGGTTAGAGAGAGGCCACAACAGTGAGAAGACCTTCCAGGGAAACGCTCTTCCCTGCTGCAGTCCCTCACAAGGCACCCGACCCAGGATCCAGGAACCAGCTGGGAACGCCATCACCCCCAATGGATGCACGCCCTGCCTGGCGGGGACACCCGGGGGTCACCAGGAGCAACGCCTCTGGAGAAGCCCCCGGATGCTCTGGAATCCTCACCTACGGACGGCCGAGGCTCCGCCCCGCACCTCGGCAGCCTGGATGCGCCACAAGGCACCACCGCTCGCCGACAGCCTCCCCCAGGCTCAGACACCGCCTCCCCTCCCCACGGGGAGCCCTACCTGATGCAGGGTGGAGCTCCCCCTGCGGCCCCTTCCAGCGGGAGAAACACACAGAAGGCTGGCAACCGCTCAGGGAAAACCAAGGGCCCTCGCGCGCACCAGCTCGGCGGTGACGCAGTATCTCCGAGAAGCGCGCAGGCAGAGGGGCGGCGAGGGTGGCTGACTGACGTCACAATCGCCGAACCGCGCTGCACGTGCGCGTCACAAACGAGGACGCGGGAGACCCGCGTCACTGAAGGCCCCTCCCTGCACGGGGCCCGCCGGCCGCGCTTGGTCAGGTCTAGGCGCCCCGGGACCCACCCGGGCGCCCGGGGCGGTTCTGTCTGGTGGGTGCCTCGGAGCAGTCGCGCTCCCCCCTCCCCCACGAAGTGAAGGGCCGTCCCCGGGCACGGCGCCCCCGCTGCCGCAGTGCCCTCACCCCAGTCTCAGGAGCCGTGCAGCAGCCGTCTGCGTGGACATCGAGAGCCCCCCGACCCGCACCGGGTGTCTCCCCAGTTCCCAGCCGTGCCACGTACCTTGTCGGCGGGAGGAGCCGGAGAGAAGCGGCGCGCGCAGGCCAGGAAGATGTCCGGCTCCGGCTTTCCGCTCCGCACCTCCGGGTCGTCGCCCAGCACCACGTGGTGGAAGAGGCCGAAGAAGTCCTGGTGGCGGCTGGTCTTCAGCTGGAAGGACGCCGTCCCCGAGCTGGTGGCCACGGCGCACGGCACATCGTGCTTGCGCAGATGGCAGATCAGCTTCTCCACGCCTGGGGCAGGGGGAGGGGGGGACCGTCTGGGGTCGGGTGGGCAGGCCTCGGGCAGCCCGCACCCCCACCCCCCCCACCCCCCCCCCCCAGCCTCCTCTGATCTCATCGCTGTCCTCACGGGGCGGGGATGTCAGCTCGGGGCCATCTCCACTGAACACCAACGTGGGAAAGCAGTTCAGGGCGCGGGGATGGCCCTTCCCGGAGGACCAGAGGCGACTGTGCTGGGACGGCCGGTGCTCTGCTCGCCAGCCCTGACGGAGCGAGGGCCTCCCTGCGGCTCAGCGGGTAAAGGATCCACCTGAGCACTATCTACATACAATAGCTAGGACGCGGAAGGAACCTGGATGTCCATCCACAGATGGATGGATAAAGAAGCCGTGGTACATGCACACGGTGGAATATTACTCAGCCATACAAAGGAACACGTTTTAGTCAGTTCTGATGAGGTGGATGAACCTGGAGTCTATTACACAGAGGGAAGTCAGTCAGAAAGAGAAGAAATTATCGTATATTAACACATGCGTGGGACTCTAGAAAGATGGTACTGATGAACTATTTGCAGGGCAGCAGTGCAGACGCACAGAGAGCAGGCTTGTGGACACAGTGGGAGGAGGAGAGGGTGGGAGGAATAGGGCTACATGACCGTATGTAAAACAGACAGCCGGGGGGAATTTGCTGGATGACTCACAGAACTCAACCTGGGGCTCTGTGACAACCTTCAGGGGAGGGGTGGGGTGGGAGGTGGGAGGGGAGCTCAAGAGGGAGGGGACACATGTACACCATGACTGATTGATGTTGATGTAAGGCGGGAATGAAAATATTATTGTAAAGGAATTATCCTTCAATTCAAAATAATAAATTTTAAAAAATAAAAATAAAAAGAATCCACCTGCAATGCAGGAGACACAGGAGATGCTGGATTGATCCCTGGGTTGGGAAGATCCCCTGGAGGAGGAGAATGGCAACCCACTGCGGTATTCTTGCCTGGGAAATTCCATGGACGGAGAAATCGCCTGGTGGGCCACAGTCCACGAGGTCTCAAAAAGTGCTACACAACTGAGTGACTAAAGCTCTACTACTATCAGAGCAAACCCGGGGAGCTGCCAATAAATTTGACAACGTAGAGGAAATGGACAAGTTATTTCGAAAAGAAAGAAGTTCTTTGGAAGAGATCTTTGCCAGCTCACTCAGGAACATAGCGATAATGTAACTAGCCCTAGATCCATGGGAAAGAGACTGAATCTGTAGCTAAGAACCGTCCCAGACTTAGCACCGCAAGCCCTCACTGGCAAACTTAACCAAACATCCCGGGATGAAACAATGCCAATTCTAAGGAAACCTCAGAAAATCACAGGGAACACTTATTTCCCAACTTGCTTTTTTTGAGACCAGCACTTTTCTGATACCGAAGCTGGAGAAAGGCATACAAAAAATTACAGACCCACATGTCTTGTGAACACACACACTTAACCTCACACTGAAGCCAACTTACAACCACAATGAAAGAATTCTACTTGAAGAGTTGCTATGGGGTTGGAACCTGTTATTTCAAAATATTAAAAAGCCACACTATTTAATTAGCTTGCAACAACTAACGACCAATATGTAGAATTACATTAGCTAAATTTCCATAAAAAACCTTCATGGAACTGGTGAATTAAAAGGATGAAAGAATGCCTATGACAAATATACATCCAATAATCACCTTGCCCTGGATGTGGTGATTAAAACTGAATATCAACATGATTTGCATCTAAAATAAAAGGTTCAAGTTGTATGACCCAATAGGAAACCAACATACTAAATATTGGAGCAAATTTAAATATACGCTTTCCTTGAAAACCTACTCAAAAAAGAAATTTTGCTGGAAGAGTTCTCTGATGCTATTGATTATAAAAATTTAAACATAGTTGATGTCATTTTAGCTCATCCTTCAAATACTTCTCATTCTGTGAATACTTTGTAATGCACTAACATTACAGTGCAATACTATACCAAAATAAATACATACAAAGAAGCCTATATTGGAATATAGTCAACATTTTTATCCACAGGGGAATGAATGAAAACGTTTTTGGATGACAATTTTTTTTTTTTTTAAGATTTATAGCTTTTATTGATGCATTTATTTTTGGCTGCATCAGGTCTTAGTCACGGCACGCAGGATCTCTGTTGCAGCGTGCAGACTTCCTCCATAGCTGCATTGCCCTGGTTTAGCTGGCCCACGGCACATGGGAACTTACTTCCCAGACCAGGGAGCAAACCCGTGGCTCCTGTACTGGAAGGAGGATTCCTTACCACTGGAACCCCAGGGGAGTCCGGGAACGACTCTTTTAAAATCAGACGAGCTCCATGAAGATGTCTGAGATGGACACACACATGAGCCCGGAGACAGGGAGGCTGACCACAGCCCGTGGCAAGTCGACCCCGTCTCTGGGGCTCGGTTCTGTCCTGTCATATAGCAACGATTAGGGTTCCTGGTGGTGATGCTGTGAAGGAAAGCCTGTGAAAGGTCCCGCCCATAAAAGCTCACACGGCAAGGTAAGGCCCCACGAGATGGTAGCAGCCCTGGTTGACACCGATCCATCAAATTTAGGTTACAGTCACTCATCAGTCATGCAAATCTCCTGACATTAACACACTACTGCCCGATTCCTTCAAAAACTTTTGTGTCCTTTAAATATTGTACGCTGACTTTTTCTCAGTCTCTCTGCGACAAAGAAGACTAGAAACATGACGGGACTTCTGTCCTGCACAGAAGCTTATTAATTAGGTACATAAATAACACCCAGCCAGCAGACAGCTGGTAGCCTCGAGGTGCTCAACTGGGTTTCACGGCTGGGCACAGATAGATCGCTCTTGCTACAAAGAATGAGCACTCCCAGGAGTGATCTACAGGGAAGGGGAGAAGAAACGTTGAGGATCAGGGATGCTGAGAGGTGTTTCTGTCCGACTTCATCCGAGAGGCCTCGGGCTGGTGAGGAGAGACACGGAGGCTGCCCAGAAAGTGGGTCTGCACACGCAAGAGCCAGGAAAGTGGGTCTGAACACGGAAGCATGCAGAGGAGGTCGACAGGGGACACGGGTTCTCTCAGCTGCTGCCCTAGAACTCAGGTGCTGGGGGGCTGTATCCAGCAGCCCCCTGGCTAGCTCAGGAGTCCTTTGTGACACTTCACCTGAACTGGGGGACGCGTTGTGGCTGGGAGCAGAGAGGACGTGGCGGGAGGAGACACCGCCCAGGGATGGGCTCGGCACGCATCCCGGGACCCGCGGAGCAGCCGCGGAGTCGAGTCCAGAGTCCTGCGGGGAGGCGGCGGGGCGAGCGTTCGGTGGACGGAGCCACGGGGGGGGGGGGGGGCGGGGCAGGGGGGAGAGCAGACACCACGCCGTCCTGGCACGGGCTTCACCGGCCCGGACCTCCAACCCGAGCATTGCTGGACACGAGGCTCGGTCCCTCCTCCTCGCAGCCCTCGTGTGGAAGGGAGACCACTTCTCCTGGATGGTGGCCTTGCCACTGCCTGGGAGGTGACTGGCTGTCATGTGGAGGCACAGGTCACAGGGGACGCCTGCAGGCCAGTGGGTCCAGTGGCGGGCCCCGAAAGGGAGGTGAGGCCCTCACCCCTGGGGCTTCTGACCGTGAACTGACCCGGGACAATGAGGGTCTGTGTAGAGGTGAGGTCCTCACCCCTAATGCTTCTGACTGTGAACTGACCTGGGACATGACTCTGAGCAGAGGTGAGGTTCTCATCCCTGATGTTTCTGAACGTGAACTGACCTGGGACAATGAGGGTCTGTGCAGAGGTGAGGTCCTCACCCCTGGGGCTTCTGAATTGAGCTGACCTGGGACAATGAGGGTCTGTGTAGAGGTGAGGTCCTCACCCCTGATGCTTCTGTGAACTGACCTGGGACGTGGCTCTGAGCAGAGGTGAGGTCCTCATTCCTGATGCTTCTGACTGTGAACTGACCTAGGAAGTGGGTCTGAGCAGAGGTGAGGTCCTCACCCCTGGGGCTTCTGACCATGAACTGACCTGGGACGTGGGTCTGTGCAGAGGTGAGGTCCTCACTCTTGATGCTTCTGAATGTGAACTGACCTGGGACATGGGTCTGAGCAGAGGTGAGGTCCTCACCCCTGGGGTTTCTGACCGTGAACTGACCTGGGACATGGGTCTGTGCAGAGGTGAGGTCCTCACCCCTGGGGTTTCTGACCGTGAACTGACCTGGGACATGGGTCTGTGCAGACGTGGGGTCCTCACCTCTGAGGTTTCTGAACGTGAACTGACCTGGGACAGTGAGGGTCTGTGCAGAGGTGAGGTCTTCACCCCTGGCGCTTCTGAATTGAGCTGAGCTGGGACAATGAGGGTCTGTGCAGAGGCGATGAAGGACCTTCAGAATGAGATCAGCATGGATTTAGGGTCAGCCCTAAACCCAGTGGGACTTCCCAGTTGGCGCGGCGGTTAAGAATCTGCCTGCCAATGCAGGAGACACGGGAGATTCAGGTTGGATCCCTGGGTCGGGAAGATTCCCCTGAAGAAGAAAATGGCAACCCACTGCAGTATTCTTGCCTGGAGAACCCCATGGACAGAGGAGCCTGGCGGGCTACGGTCCATGGGAGTCGGAAAGAGAGAGCCTGAGCAACGCACGCATGCACGCTGAACCCAGTGACGTCTGCCTTCCTCTGCTCCAGCTGTTGTCACGCGGCCCCACCGGCCTGGCTGCTGTGTAAACACAGGAATCTGTTTCTCACAGGTCTGCAGGCTGCCATAGAGACCAAGGCGCCCAGATGCCCAGGGTCTCCTGAGCAGGCCCTCTTTCTGGCTCACGGCCACCTGCCTTGGGTCCTGATGTGGGCAGGTTGGGGGGGTGAGCGAGCCCTGCGGGGCCTCTCGCAGAAGGGTGCTAATCCCATTCCTGGGGCGCCACCCTCATGAGTTCACCACCCCTCAACTGGGTCACCTCCAAATGCAGTAACACCGTGGGTCAGGACCTCAACTATATGAACTCGGAGAGACCCACAGACGTTCCTAACACAGCAACTGAGGCCCTTAGTAACTGGTGTCCTCACAAGAGAAGAAGGGGCAACGGGCACAGAGGAGAAGCCATGTGAAGGTGGAGAGAGGCGGCCACCAGCCCAGGGACGGACACCTGGAGCCCCCAGAAGCTGGAAGAGCAAGTACAAAAAATATGGGAGACCCTGTAGGTTAAATGATCACTCACAAAAGGAGAGCTGCTTAACCACAAAACCAGGCAGGCTTTACTCAGTTCAGTCACTCAGTCGTGTCGGACTCTTTGCGACCCCGTGGACTGCAGCACGCCAGGCCTCCCTGTCCATCACCATCTCCTGGAGTTTACTCAAACTCATGTCCATCGAGTTGGTGATGCCATCCAGCCATCTCATCCTCTGTCGTCCCCTTCTCCTCCCACCTTCAATCTTTCCCAGCATCAGGGTCTTTTCCAATGGGTCAGTTCTTCCCATCAGGTGGGCAGAGGATTGGAACTGAGTGGCAAAAGCGTGGGACGGAAGCAGGAGACTTGCCCCCTCACAATAAAAGGCTGGTGGCATGAGGCCTGCGTCCCGCCCAGTGAGCTCAGAGATTTAGTCATGCTCTCCACACATGAACAGACAATACCTTGTGGACGAGCTTGACCATGCAAGACAAGAAAACTCCCCTGCTGAAGGAGGAGCTGATGATGGAAGCCTGACATCTACTCAAGAATGAGGAAAAAGGTGGTCTCCTCCTCCTCCCTACTTTTCTTTTGATTATACAACTGTGGCCCGCCAAGTTCTCGGGGCGTGACAAGTCACATCCACCTGCTTGTAAGCCTCACAGGCCTCTTATTCTAATTAACCACATCTTATGTACCACTTTGCTCTCTCTGAACTCCTCTCTGTACTGTGACAGAAAGGACTCTGGTACCGGAGCTCTTCGGAGCCCCCCGAAACAACATCCGAGCTGACACTTCTGCCCCTTCAAAGGGCACGCTGAGCAATGCCTGCATTTTAACCTCACTACGGATTTCTAATCAGCCACTTTGGAATGGCATGACCACAGGCCACAAGCTCGAGCTCACATTCCAGGGCAGATAAAGGGGATAACCTCCTGCTGACTCACTCTGAGGGCCATTCTGCTTTCAGCTGTGGTGTCTGGCTCTTTGCGACCCCATGGACTGCAGCCCACCAGGCTCCTCTGTCCCTGGGATTCTCCAGGCAAGAATACTGCAGCGGGTAGTCATTCCCTGCTTCAGGGGATCTTCACAAACCAGGGATTGAACCCGGGTCTCTTTCATCTCCTGCAATGGCAGTGGGGGGTTCCTCACCACTGGCACGACCTCAACGGTGGATCTTTGTGACCCAGGGTTCCCGCATTGCAGGCAGGATCATTTATCGTCTGAGCCACCAGGAAAGTCACCCTCAAGAGTGGGGCGGGTGGAGGAGGAGCTAAGATGGTGGAGGAATAGGACGGGGAGACCACTTTCTCCCCCACAAATTCATCAAAAGAACATTTGAATGCTGAGCAAACTTCACAAAACAACTTCTGGCCGCTAGCAGAAGACATCAGGTGCCCAGAAAAGCAGCCCATCGTCTTTGAAAGGAGGTAGGACAAAATATAAAAGATAAAAAGAGAGACAAAAGAGCTAGGGACGGAGACCCATCCCGGGAAGGGAGTCGTAATAGAGAAAGTTTCCAAACACCAGCAAACCCTCTCATTGGCGGGTCTAGGGGAAGTTTTTGAATCTTGGAGGGCAACCTGACAGGGAAGAAAAATAAATAAAACCCACAGATGACGTGCTTAAAAGCAGAAAAGTACCCCAGATGCCCGCATCCACCACCAGCAAGTGGGGGCCGAACGGAGAGGAGTGGGCGGCATTGCTTAGGGCAAGGACTGGGCCTGAATGCCCTGAGGGCAATCGGAGGGAGCTAACTTGAGATAGCAACTTAAACTGTGGGATAGCAAGAGAGAGAGAAAATTAACCAGCCCGAACAGGCTGTGGGCCGGTTCGCAGAACAAAAGCGGGCCTGTTCGCAGAACAAAGGAAGAACTGAGTGATCCCAGAGAAGAGCTAGCAGGCAGCGGACTGGCCCATCCCCCGCCGGAGGTAGGAGGCAGGGGGGAGGGGGAAGGGGCAAAGTCGGCCCCAGAGACGGCACCCCCTACCAAACTGCAAACAGGCTCCCAGTTTCTAACCAAAGACTTCCTGAGATTCTGGATGGTTGACATCTGCCAGGAGGGTCGCTAGAGACCAGACAAAAGGCGCACGCACCCAACTGTCCCGCGCGGAAACTGAGGCTGGGCCCACAGAGGGGATAAGGCGCACCGCACCCGGGGAGAGTGCGCCCGTCAAGCTCCTGGCTGCCTGAGCTGCTCCAGGCGGGGAAGGCACAAAACGCAGGCACAGCTGAGTCCGTGCTTTTGTGGAATACCCGAAAACTGGAACCACTCGCAACTCAGGGCCCGCTCCATACAGAGCAGCCGGGAGCCTGAGCAGTGTAGACGGGGAGAGCACACACCCGTGAGCGGGGGCAAACCCAGTGTGGCCAGAACACTGTGAGAGCTACTCACACACAGTGATTATCTGTCTGCAGTGCCCCTTCCCCCTATCCCCCCCTTCAGCACACACCCGTGAGTGGGGCAAAGCCAGTGTGGCCGGAACACTGCGAGTGCTCCCCACACCCGCCAGTGACATTTGTCTGCAGCGCCCCCCCCCTCCCCGCAGCAGGACTGAACCAGCGAACCTGAACAGGAGACCACCTCCGCCCGCCTGTGTCAGGGTGGAAATTAGACACTGAAGAGACCTGCAAACAGAAGCCAAATACACAAAGGGAACCGCTTCAGAAGGGACTGGTGCAACAGATTAAAATCCCTGTAGGTAACACCGACTACACCGGAAGGGGCCTGTAGATATAGAGAAGTGTAGCTGGAACGAGGAGCTATCTGAAACTGAGCCGAACCCACACTGACCGCAACAGCTCCAGAGAAATTCCCAGATATATATTTAGTTTTTTTGTTTGTTTGTTTAATTAAAAAAATTTTTCTTTTTTTATTTTTTCTTTTTTCTTTTTAAATTCCCTATTACTCCTCTATTACTCCTTAACTTCCATTTTCATATATTTTTACTATGTTTTTAATTTAAAAATTTTTTAAAATTTTTTTCTCTTATTTTTTTTAAAGTCCTCTATTAATCCTTAATTTTCATTTTTATTTCACAATAACCTTGCAAAAAAAAAAAAAAAACAAAAACGGCAGCCCTATTTTTAAACCAAACTTCATGTATATTTCTTAAATTTTTTGTGTTTTTGTTTTAATATTGTATTTTTAAGAGTCTAACCTCTACTCTAGATTTTTAATCTTTGTTTTTCAGTATATCAATTTTGGACATTGAAGAATCCAATATTCAGTTCCCATTTTTACTCAGGAGTGTGTTGATTACTCTCTCCCCCTTTGACTCTCCATTTTCTCCCCCACATCACCTCTATTTCCTCCTTTCCCCTTCTCTTCCCAATCCAATTCTGTGAATCTTTGTGGGTGTCTGGCCTACAGAGAACACTTAGGGAACAGAGAACTGTGTAGATCTGTCTCTCTCCTCTTGAGTTCCCCTTTTTCTCCTCCTGCTCATCTCTATCTCTCTCCTCCCTCTCCTCTTCTTCATGTAACTCTGTGAACCTCTCTGGGTGTCCCTAACAGGGGAGAATCTTTTCACCATTAACCTAGAAGTTTTATCATCAGTGCTGTATAGTTGTAGAAGTCTTGAGGCTACTGGAAGAATAAGACTGAAATCCAGAGGCAGGAGACTTAAGCCCAAAACCTGAGAACACCAGAAAACTCCTGACTACAGGGAAGGTTAAGTAGTAAGAGATCATCCAAAAGCCTCCATACCTACACTGAAACCAACCACCACCCAAGAGCCAATAAGTTCCAGAACAAGACAGACCACGCAAATTCTCCAGCAACACAGGAAAATAGCCCTGAGAGTCAACATACAGGCTGCACACCTAACACATAGACCCATCTCAAAACTCACTACTGGACACTCCACTGCACTCCAGAGAGAAGAAATCCAGCTCCACCCACCAAAACACCGACACAAGCTTCTCTAACCAGCAAACCTCGACAAGCTACACACCCAGCGCCACCCACTGGGAGAAACCTCCACAATAAAAAGGAACCACAGACCACCAGAATACAGAAAGCCCACTCCAGACACAGCAATCTAAACAAGATGAAAAGGCAGAGAAATACCAAACAGGTAAAGGAACATGAAAAATGCCCAAGTCAAACAAAAGACGAGGAGATAGGGAATCTACCTGAAAAAGAATTTAGAATAATTATAATAAAAATGATACAAAATCTTGAAAACAAAATGGACTTACAGATAGCCTGGAGACAAAGATTGAGAAGATGCAAGAAATGTTTAATAAGGACCTAGAAGAAATAAAAAAAGAGTCAATTAAAAATGAATAATGCAATAAATGAGATAAAAAACACTCTGGAGGGAACCAAGAGTAGAATAATGGAGACAGAAGATAGGATAAGTGAGGTAGAAGATAAAATGGTGGAAATAAATGAAGCAGAGAGGAAAAAAGAAAAAAGAATCAAAAGAAATGAGGACAACCTCAGGGACCTCTGGGACAATGTGAAATGCCCCAACATTCGAATCATAGGAGTCCCAGAAGAAGAAGACAAAAAGAAAGGCCATGAGAAAATACTCGAGGAGATAATAGCTGAAAACTTCCTAAAATGGGGAAGGAAATAGTTACACAGGCCCAAGAAACCCAGAGGGTCCCAAACAGGATACCCAAGGCGAAACACCCCAAGACACATATTAATCAAATTAACAAAGATCAAACACAAAGAACAAACATTAAAACCAGCAAGGCAGAAACAACAAATAACACACAAAGGGATTCCCATAAGGATAACAGCTGATCTATCAATAAAAACCCTCCAGGCCAGAAGGGAATGGCAGGACATACTGAAAGTAATGAAAGAGAATAACCTACAACCTAGATTACTGTACCCAGCAAGGATCTCATTCAGATATGAAGGAGAATTCCAAAGCTTTACAGACAAGCAAAAGCTGAGAGAATTCAGCACCACCAAACCAGCTCTTCAACAAATGCTAAAGGATCTTCTCTAGACAGGAAACACAGAAAGGCTGTATAAACGTGAACCCAAAACAACAAAGTAAATGACAACGGGACCACACCTATCAATAATTACCTTAAATGTAAATGGGTTGAACGCCCCAACCAAAAGACAAAGACTGGCTGAATGGATACAAAAACAAGACCTCTATATATGCTGTCTACAAGAGACCCACCTCAAAACAAGGGACACATACTGACTGAAAGTGAAGGGCTGGAAAAAAATTTTCATGCAAACGGAGACCAAAAGAAAGCAGGAGTCGCAATACTCATATCAGATAAAATAGACTTTCAAATAAAGGATGTGAAAAGAGAAAAAGAAGGACACTACATAATGATCAAAGGATCAATCCAAGAAGAAGATATAACAATTATAAATATATATGCACCCAACATAGGAGCACCGCAATATGTAAGGCAAATGCTAACGAGTATGAAAGGGGAAATTAATAGCAACACAATAATAGTGGGAGACTTTAATACCCCACTCACAACTATGGATAGATCAACTAAACAGAAAATTAACAAGGAAACACAGACTTTAAATGACATAATGGACCAGCTAGACCTAATTGATATCTATAGGACATTTCACCCCAAAACAATCAACTTCACCTTTTTCTCCAGTGCACACAGAACCTTCTCCAGAAGAGATCACATCCTGGGCCATAAATCTAGCCTTGGGAAATTCAAAAAAATTGAAATCATTCCAGTCATCTTTTCTGACCACAGAGCAGTAAGATTAGATTTCAATTACAGGAAAAAATTTATTAAAAATTCAAACATATGGAGGCTAAATAACATGCTTCTGAATAACCAATAAATCACAGAAAAATCAAAAAAGAAATCAAAATATGTATAGAAATGAATGAAAATGAAAACACAACAACCCAAAACCTATGGGACACTGTAAAAGCAGTGCTAAGGGGAAGGTTCATTACAGGCTTACATCAAGAAACAAGAAAAAAGCCAAACAAATAACCAAACTCTACACCTAAAGCAACTAGAGAAGGGAGAAATGAGGAACACCAGAGTTAGCAGAAGGAAAGAAATCTTAAAAAGTAGGGCAGAAATAAATGCAAAAGAAACTAAAGAGACCATAGCAAAAATCAA
Source organism: Dama dama (assembly GCF_033118175.1). Lineage (NCBI taxonomy): Eukaryota > Metazoa > Chordata > Mammalia > Artiodactyla > Cervidae > Dama > Dama dama. The sequence goes on along the minus strand of NC_083714.1, from coordinate 161,083,780 downwards.
CAAAGCTAAAAGCTGGCTTTTTGAAAAAATAAACAGAATTGACAAACCATTAGCAAGACTCATTAAGAAACGAAGAGAGAAGAACCAAATTAGCAAAACTAGAAATGAAAATGGAGAGATCACGACAGACAACACTGAAATACAAAGGATCATAAGAGACTACTACCAGCAGCTCTATGCCAATAAAATGGACAACTTGGAAGAAATGGACAAATTCTTAGAAAAGTATAACTTTCCAAAACTGAACCAGGAAGAAATAGAAGATCTTAACAGACCCATCACAAGCAAGGAAATCAAAACTGTAATCAGAAATCTTCCAGCAAACAAAAGCCCAGGACCAGATGGCTTCACAGCTGAATTCTATCAAAAAATTTAGAGAAGAGCTAACACCTATCTTACTCAAACTCTTCCAGAAAATTGCAGAAGAAGGTAAACTTCCAAACTCACTCTATGAGGCCACCATCACCCTAACTCCAAAACCAGACAAAGATGCCACAAAAAAAGAAAACTACAGGCCAATATCACTGATGAACATAGATGCAAAAATCTGTAACAAAATTCTAGCAAGCAGAATCCAACAACATATTTAAAAAATCATACATCATGACCAAGTGGCCTTTATCCCAGGAATGCAAGGATTCTTTAATATCCACAAATCAATCAATGTAATACACCACAATAAAAAATTGAAAGATAAAAAAATATGATTTTCTCAATAGATGCAGAGAAGGCCTTTGACAAAATTCAACACCCTTTTATGATTAAAACTCTCCAGAAAGCAGGAATAGAAGGAACATAACTCAACATAATAAAAGCTATATATGACAAACCCACAGCAAGCATCACCCTCAATGGTGAAAAACTGAAAGCATTTCCCCTGAAATCAGGAACAAGACAAGGGTGCCCACTCTCACCACTACTATTCAACATAGTGTTGGGAGTTTTGGCCACAGCAATCAGAGCAGAAAAAGAAATAAAAGGAATCCAGATGGGAAAAGAAGAAGTGAAACTCTCGCTGTTTGCAGATGACATGATCCTCTACACAGAAAACCCTAAAGACTCTACCAGAAAATTACTAGAGCTAATCAATGAATATAGTAAAGTTGCAGGCTATAAAATTAATACACAGAAATCCCTTGCATTCCTATACACTAACAATGAGAAACCAAAGAGAAATTAAGGAAACAATACCATTCACCATTGCAACAAAAAGAATAAAATACTTAGGAGTATATCTACCTAAAGAAACAAAAGACCTATACATAGAAAACTGTAAAACACTGATGAAAGAAATCAAAGAGGACACAAATAGATGGAGAAATATACCGTGTTCATGGATTGGAAGAATCAATATTGTCAAAATGGCTATTCTACCCAAAGCAATCTATAGATTCAATGCACTCCCTATCAAGCTACCAATGGTATTCTTCACAGAACTAGAACAAATAATTTCACAATTTGTATGGAAATACAAAAAACCTCAAATAGCCAAAGCACTCTTGAGAAAGAAGAATGGAACTGGAGGAATCAACCTGCCTGACTTCAGGCTCTACTACAAAGCCACAGTCATCAAGACAGTATGGTACTGGCACAAAGACAGAAATATAGATCAATGGAACAGAATAGAAAGCCCAGAGATAAATCCACGAACCTATGGACACCTTATCTTTGACAAAGGAGGCAAGGATATACAATGGAAAAAAGACAACCTCTTTAACAAGTGGTGCTGGGAAAACTGGTCAACCTCTTGTAAAAGAATGAAACTAGAACACTTTCTAACACCATACACAAAAAGAAACTCAAAATGGATTAAAGATCTAAATGTAAGACCAGAAACTATAAAACTCCTAGAGAAGAACATAGGCAAAACTCTCTCTGACATGAATCACAGCAAGATCCTCTATGACCCACCTCCCAGAATATTGGAAATAAAAGCAAAACTAAACAAATGGGACCTAATGAAACTTAAAAGCTTTTGCACAACAAAGGAAACTATAAGCAAGGTGAAAAGACAGCCCTCAGATGGGGAGAAAATAATAGCAAATGAAGCAACAGACAAAGGATTAATCTCAAAAATATACAAGCAACTCCTGCAGCTCAATTCCAGAAAAATTAATGACCCAATCAAAAAATGGGCCCAAGAACTAAACTTTCATTTCTCCAAAGAAGACATACAGATGGCTAACAAACACATGAAAAGATGCTCAACATCACTCATTATCAGAGAAATGCAAATCAAAACCACAATGAGGTACCATTACACGCCAGTCAGGATGGCTGCTATCCAAAAGTCTACTAGCAATAAATGCCAGAGAAGGTGTGGAGAAAAGGGAACCCTCTTACACTGTTGGTGGGAATGCAAACTAGTACAGCCACTATGGAGAACAGTGTGGAGATTCCTTAAAAAACTGGAAATAGAACTGCCATATGACCCAGCAATCCCACTTCTGGGCATACACACTGAGGAAACCAGATCTGAAAGAGACACGTGCACCCCAATGTTCATCGCAGCACTGTTTATAATAGCCAGGACATGGAAGCAACCTAGATGCCCATCAGCAGATGAATGGATAAGGAAGCTGTGGTACATATACACTGTGGAATATTACTCAGCCGTTAAAAAGAACTCATTTGAATCAGTCCTAATGAGATGGATGAAACTGGAGCCCATTATACAGAGTGAAGTAAGCCAGGAGATAAAGACTAATACAGTATACTAACGCATATATATGGAATTTAGAAAGATAGTAACGATGATCCTATATGCAAAACAGAAAAAGAGACACAGATGTACAGAACAGAATTTTGGACTCTGTGGGAGAAGGTGAGGGTAGGATGTTTCGAGAGAACAGCATTGAAACATGTATATTATCTATAGTGAAACAGATCACCAGCCCAGGTTGGATGCATGAGACAAGTGCTCGGGCCTGGTGTACTGGGAAGACCCAGAGGGATTGGGCGGAGAGGGAGGTGGGAGGGGGGATCGGGATGGGGAATTAATGTAAATCCATGGCTGATTCATGTCAACGTATGGCAAAAACCACTACAATACTGTAAAGCAATTAGCCTCCAACTAATAAAAATAAATGGGAACAAAAAGAAAAAAATTTTAAAGAGTGGGGCGGGTGGAAATTTCAGGCTCTGGGGCGTGGCACAGCCTGGAAGGGGACTCTTCCTGTGAGGGGTCGTTGCCTTTGACGGGCCTGTTCTCCAAATCCTGCCCTGGACACAAGGCAGCTCTGCAGACTGGAGTCCCTACCAGTCAGAGGGCAGCTCTGAGCGTCTCTGGGCGGGTTACTCACACCTCGCAGGAATGCAGAGCATCGCCTGTACAGTGCAGGTGCTAAGATGACCCGAGGCTGACACGCAGGCGCACGTGAGAACACACGGAGGACTTGGCTCTCAGCTAGACCCTGACACTCCTCAGGCTCTTAAAGGAGACTCACCTCATATACAAGCCAAAAAAAAAAAGCTCTCACTGCCTTAACACCTGTCACTTCCTATGAAAACGGCCAAGCAATGTAATTTAAATATTTCAGGATTTTCATTCTATGCATCACGTGTTTACTTGCTTTGGATGGTGGTGAAATTTATTTTTTTTTATTCCTTTAAGGGATGTGTGTGTGTGTGTGAGTGTGTACATATGCATCACAGAGGTATCCTAAGAAACGGTCTGGAGGGAGGCACCCTGAATGGCTAAAGAGTGTGTGCATGCTAAGCCAATTCAGTTGTATGTGACTCTTTGCAGCCCCAGGGACTACAGCCCGCCAGGCTCCTCTGTCCGTGGGATGCTGCAGGCAAGAATACTGGAGTGGGCTGCCATTTCCTTCTCCAGGGGATCTTCCCCACCCAGGGATTGAACCTGGCAGGAAGGTTCTTTACCACTAGCACCACCTGGGAATCCCTGTTCAACAGTAAGTAATGGGGCCTCCCTGGGGGCTCAGCTGGTAAAGAATCCTCCCGCAATGCGGGAGACCTGGGTTCCATCCCTGGGTTGGGAAGATTCCCACGGCCACCCACTCCAATATTCCAGCCTGGAGAATCTCACGGACTATAAGGTGCGTGGTTTTAACAAAAAGTCAGACACGACTGAGCAACTGAACTGACCTGATAAGAACTGAAATTTATTTATGTATAAGAAAAAAAAGATGAAGACATTTTAGTCAACTCTATGACTCAATGGACATGAGTTTGAGCAAGCTCCGGGAGACGGTTATGGACAGGGAGGCCTGGAGTGCTGCAGTCCACAGGGTCGCAAAGAGTCAGACACGACTGAGTGACTGAACTGAACTGAGATGCGTGTGTCCTACCTTGATTATGGACTGCTTGGAGAAGGAGACCTTTCTTTTGCGTCTCCCTGAGCATCCGCTCAGCAGCAGGTGCACATAACGATTAAGTAAAGGAAGGGGGAAGTTACAGAGCAACCCTGAGAAAGTGAGTGCCTTCTTGCCAGGATGGTGGAAGGCATATTCACAAAGTGCGCTGGCGGGAGATGGTCATGCCAGCTGACAGCCATGGGGGACTAAAGGCGCAAGACAAATGAAGAACAAAACAGAAAAGCGAAAGGCAGACGGGTGGAAACAGACATGAGGCTCGGGTGCTGGCCAAGGAGAAAGGGGCTTGGGTGGACTGGGCCCAGGGCGGCCCCCAGGGAAAATGCTGCCTGCTGGGTGGCTGCGTTGTAGTCTTTAGGGCGCTCCCGCAGAGGAGTGTGAGTGACTTCCGAGCCTGTCCTGGCGTGAGTAACTTCCAAGACCCGGCAAGGACCTGCCCAGGTCAGACCTGTCTCCACCTGGGACCTGTCCCCACGGGCAACACCCAGGCAACACTCCACGGTGGAGGTGGACCCGTGCTCCTGAGGGGCCCGGATCACGGGGCAGTGTACACAGGCCAGCAGTCCTGGGCGGGGCCTTGTCCCAGTCTCCTCCAGAGGCCCCGGAGTCACGTCCTGGGCTTTTCCGTGGGAAATCCCCCCACACCCCCACCCCCAGGGAAAAAGAGCAGGAAGAGCAGAGAGCCACAGCAACAGGAGACCTTCTCGGGGACTTCACACCATTAAAAACCACCGACTTTATTTACTGGCTTTCCAAACCAACTTCTCCTGCTTAAATGATGCCCAAACACATTCCCGTCATGTATCTCCAAGAACCTGTGACGGAAGCTATCTGCTCCACAAGACGGTGGAGGTGAACTTTCCTGGTGCTCCAGGGGTTACGAACCCACCTCCCACTGCAGGGGTCATAGGTTCTAGCCCTGGCTAGGAAGAAAAGACCCCACAGGCTGTGAGACAGCTAAGGCCTAGAGCTCGTGCTTATCAACAAGAGAAGCCACCGCAGTAAGAATCTCACGCATCAAAATCAGTAGCCTATGCACGCCTCCGCTAGACAAAGCCCATACACAGCAACGAAGACCTAGCGTAGCCAAAACTAAAGAGGTAATTTTTAAAACTAAAAAACAATAATTAAAAAGAAAATACACCAGAGGTTACCAGCACCCTTCATGGGGAACACTGTTCTGACGGTTTCCTTACATTCCGTGTCAAAATTTTTCCTATGTAAAACCACATATATTTCAGTATTTCTTTTTGTCAAAAACTTTTGCCACAGTTAAGATGTCTATTCTCAGAAAATAATTAGACCCTTGGCTGACTTACATTCTATATTTCATCACTAAGGGATGTGGTAAATGCTTACAGGACATACTGAACAGAAGTACTTCTGTCCTGATGGCAGGAAGGGATAGTTAGGAAGTTTAGGATGGACATGGACACACTGCTGTATTTAACATGGAGAACCAGCAAGGACCTGCTGTCTAGCACAGGGAATTCTGCTCAATACTCTGTAATAACCTTTCGGTCACCAGGGGGGAAAGATGGGGGAAGGGATAGTCAGGGAGTCTGGGATGGACATGGACACACTGCTGTGTTTATCATGGAGAACCTGCAAGGACCTGCTGTCCAGCACAGGGAACACTGGTCAGTGTCATGTAGCAGCCTGGATGGGAGGGGGGTTTGGGGGAGAATGGATACATGCACATGTATGGCTGAGTGCCTTCACTGTCCACGTGAAACTGTCATAATATTGTTAATCTTCTATACCTCAATATAAAATAAAAAGTTTAAAAAAAAAAAGTACTTCCAAGCCCCAGCAAGGACCAGTTCGGGTCAGACTCATCTCCACCTTGGACCTGTCCCCACGGGCAACACACAGGCAACACTCCACGGTGGAGGTGGACCTGCGCTCCCGAGGGGTCCATGTCATGGGGCAGTACTCACGGCCCATTTTAAAGAAAGGTGTCCACAGCTCATGAGAAGGTAATCAAGTCACCCGTGCCTGGCCTCCAAGCCGCACGGGCCAGCCCGACCCTCGGTGAGGCGGGATCCAGGCAGAGCCACGCCCACCTCACAATTAGGGTAGCTGGTCACCCTGGTGATGGGCCAGGCAGACCTCCCGCATCACTATGGTGGGGCCTGTTCCCCCGGCAACCTGCCCTCCCTTCCGCACTAAGGACCAGCTGGGCCACAGCGCTCACCTGAAGGCAGAGCTGCGGCATCAGAATGAAGGACGTCCATGTTAGTCGCTCAGTCATGTCCGACTCTGCGACCCCATGGACTGCAGCCTGCCTGTCTGTGGGGATTCTCCAGGCAAGGATGCTGGAGTGGGCTGCCATTTCATCCTCCAAAATGAAGGATACAGAATTCATAATAGCACCCTCTCTACAGACAAGCTCCTTTCTCTCATGGGCTCAAGGTGCCTTGCCCCAGCCGAAAATGCCCCACCAGAAAACACCTGCAGAAGGAAAAGAAATGGAAGTCAAGGGCCCCAACTCTACCATCCTCAGCTGCGTGATGGAACCAAAGCGGCAAGGGGACAAGAGGAACACCTGGATCTGCAGAGAGGGCAGTGGGCACTTTTTCTGGCTACGGTCACCGCTCCCCAGACTCCATGGTAGGGAGGTCACCTCTGTGGTGGAACTCAGCTTTGGCTCACGTGAAAGAGGTGATGGGGGGAAGGTGGCATAGATGGGAACTCGGGGGTGCAGCACGTCTTTCTGAGTAGAAACTAGAGCTCTGTCCTTCCTGTGTCTGTGACTGGCATGTGATACATGCAGAGACAAAGAAGAGTGTTTCGGGTGACTTCAGCAGGAATAAACTATCTAGGAAGAACAAGTTCTTGTCTCATTTCTGTGCTGGAGCTGGTTTTGGGGCTCAGTTCTCTTCAGTGATTACAGGATTGGGTATCATTTACATGATACCTGGTCACTGGGAAAGAGAAGAAGAGGATACTACACGGACTGGATCACCAAGCAGCCTTCATGATATAGACTTGTTGGCATTCCGGCCAGACTACCAGGCTAGCTGCATAAGACATCATTTTCTTGGAACTGTAGTAGAATATATCTCAAGTATGGGCTTCCCTGGTGGCTTCGCAGGGAAGAATCTGCCTGCTGAGCAGGAGACATGGACTGGATCCCGGGGTTGGGAAGATCCCCTGGAGAAGGAAATGGCAACCCACTCCAGGGTTCTTGCCTGGGAAGGCCCATTGACAGAGGAGCCCGGTTATAAGCCGTGGGTTATAAGCCATGGGGTTCTCCAAGAGTCGGATACAACTCAGCGCCTGAACCACTACCACGTCTCAAGCATATCTTAGAAAAAAACACCAAAATTCTGGAAGGAAAACCACTTGAAAGGCTTGGGTAGAAAAAGAAGAAAGAGGATATTTGTGTGCCTAAACCATCAAGGGTGCTTTGTATGTTAATGAAAGAGACTCCATGTCAAATATGAATGATATAGACTTAGCTGGATTAGTGAGGGAAAAAAAAAAAAACACAAAACCAGGCTCATAAATACAACTAGAAATGAAAGCGAGTACATTAAAACCAATGGCACAAAAATAAAAGGGATTCAAAGAGAATAATGTGAAAACCTGTAAGCAAACACAGTGAATAGCCTGAAAGAAACAGATGAACTGCTAGAAATATACAAGCTATCGAGATCAAAGCAAAAACAAAGTCTGTTCAAACCTCTAAGTATTACGGAGATTAATTCAGTAATCAGAAGCTGTCCGACAAGGAAAACGGGACCAAAAGGATTCACCGGAGAACTCCACCAGACTGTAAAGAATTAGCACAAATAGTACTCAAACTCTTCCCCACAATTAAAAGAGGACGATACACTCCCAAACTCATCCTCTCAGGCCAGCATTACCAGGGCACCAAAGCCAAACAAAGAAACAACAGAAACTGAGGCAAACACACTCAACAAGATACTAGCAAACTTATTTGAATAGCATGTTAAGAGGATCCTTCTACACCGTGAAGAAGAGGGATTTATTCCTGGAGTCTTCAGGATGGTTCAACATACAAAAAAAAATCAACACGAGACGCCATATTAACAAAATGAAGAACAAAACCCAAAGGATCATCTCAGCTGATGCAGAAAAAGCATTTGGAAAAAACTCAACACCCTTTCATGATATAAACACTCAAACTAGGAATAAAAGAAAAGGACCTCGACATAATAAAAGCCATATATGAAAATTCCATAGCTAACATCATACTCAGTGTTAAAAGGCTGAAAGCTTTCTCTGCGATCATAAACAAGAAAACAATGCTTTCTCTTGTCACTTTTATTTCACACAGCTCTGTAAGTCCTAGCCAGAGCAACTAGGCAAGGAAAAGAAATAAAAGACATCCACACCGGAAAGGAAGAAGTGAAGTCATCTGTTTGCACGTGAAATGGTCTTAAAGGCAGAAAACTCTAAAGATTCCACACATATACATAAGACTACTAGTGCTATTAATAAACTTCAGCAAAACTGCAGGTGACAAAAATCAGCATGCAAAAGCCAGCCGCATTTCTACACACGAACAATGAAAAATCTGAAAAGAACATTTGAACAAATCCACTTACAACTGTGTCAAAGAGAAATAAAAGAAGGTGAAAGACCTGTAATGCTGAAACTACAAAATACTGGTAAAATAAACAACAGAAGAAAGACACAAATAAATTGGAAAGACATCCCATATCCATGGGCCAGAAGATCTGATAACTTTTATTGTGCCCATAGTACACAAAGTGGTCTACAGATTCAGAGGAATCCATACCAAAATCCCAACGGCACTTTTTGTTGAAATACAGAAATCAATGCCAACATTTATATGGACTCTCAGTGGAACCTGAATAGACATAAACTATCTTGGAAAAGAAGAACAAACTTGGAGAATGTCACACTTCCAGGTTTCAAAACACATTACAAAGGTACGGTAATCAAAACAGTTTGGTGCTGACATAAAGACAGACATATAGACCAATGGAATCAAATACAGAGCCTGGAAATAACTCTTCACAGGTATAATGCCCAGGTGACCTTTCAACAAGGCGCCCAAGATGACTCAACAGAGAAAAGTACAGTCTCTTCAAGAAAGTGTGTTTGGGAACATGGATATCCACATGGAAAGAACAAAGGTGGACCCTTATACCATATACAAAAGTTAATACAATATGGATTAAAGGCCTAAAGGTAAGAGCTAAAACTACAAAATTCCTAAAAGAAAACAGAAAGAAAGCATTATAACACAGGATTTTTTTTTAACTCCTGGATATGATACTAAAAACACAAGCAAGAGCAGGAATAATCAATGGGAGCACATCAAACTTAAAAAGTTCTGGGTATCAAGGAACACACTCAACACAGTGAAGAAGCAACCTTTGAAACGGGAGGAAATACCTGCAAACCACGTAGCTGATAAGCGGTTTGTTATCTAGAATTTATTATATGAAGAATTCCTAGGACTCAACAAGAAAAAAAAAAAACCATCAAAAAATGGGCAAGGGACTTGAATAAACATTTCTCCGAAGAAGACACACAAATGGCTAACAGCAGGAAACAACGCTCTATGTCATCAATTATTCAAGAAATTCAAAACCAAGAGATAATGGCTTCACACACATTAGGACGTTTACTATCAGAGAGAGAAAATAACCAGTGTTGGTGAAAATGTGCAGAAGAAACTCGAACCCTTGTGGACTGTTGGAGGGAAAATAAACTAGCAGGGCCAGTATACAAGACAGTCGGGGGGACCCTCAAAACACTAAAGAGAATCACCTTATAATTTGATAATCACACTTCTGGGACTGTACCCCCCACCAAAAAAAAAATAAATAAAAGCAAGGTCTTGAAGAGGTATTTGTATACACATGTTCACAGCAGTGGTTTTCACAGTAGGCAAGAGGCAGAAGCAACCCAAGTATTCACTGACAGATGAAGACAGAAGCCAAGTGAGGCCCATCCATACAATGGAGTATGATTCTGTCTTCAAAGGCAGATAATCCTCTCACATGCTACAACACGTGAAATCAAATGAAGCTCGAGGTCAGTCACAAAAGGACAAATACTGTGTGAGACACCTGTGTGTGCGTGCTCGCTCAGTGAGGTCTCACTCTGCAACCCCATGGGCTGTAGCCCGCCAGGCTCCTCTGTGCGCGGGGTTCCCCAGGCAAGAGTCCTGGAGTGGGTTTGCTGTTCCCTTCTCCAGGGGATCTTCCTGACCCACCAACTGAACCCGCGTCTCCTGCACTGGTAGGTGGGCTGTTTAACACTAGTGCCATGCGAGATACCGAGAGTAGTTCAAATTCACAGAGACAGAAAGCAGAAGGGTAGGTCCCCGGAGCCGGAGAGAGAGACAGAGGAAGGGATGGAAGTTAGGGTTTACTGGGGACACAGTTCCAGCTCCGCGAGGTACAGGGTGGAGAGAGATGGATGCCGTTGCTGGTAAACTTTTAGCTAAGTGCTTCCTGTGACACTGATTAATAGCTGTGCTTCCATCATTAACGCTTGTTAGCATTCCAATGTGTGCAAACGGCCCAGAAAGGCAGCTGGTGAAGGGAGTGTGTATCATGGTGTTTGTGCTCATATGCTGAGGTACGTGTGTGTGTGCACGTGTATCTCTGTGACATACATGTGTATGTGTGTGACATACGTGTGTATGTGTGCAACGTGTTTGTGATGAATATTTGCGCGAGTGTGTGTAACGTGTGTGACATTCATGTGTATGTATGTGTAACGTACAGGGATGTGTGTGTGTGTGATCCAAGAACAGCCCACACGGTTTCTTTATAACACCACACAGCAGTAATAGCAGGGTCCTTTCCAGGAAATTCACTAGTTCCAGGGGATATTCAATCTGCCCCTCTGGATATATGTATAAACGTAGATAATTACACACGTTTCAAAAATGACTATGACTCATGTTAACACCATTTTGAATCCAAAATTACTGCTGTGACTGTAAACTTTTTTCTCCCTGAGCACCAGGGATTCTAAAGACTGAGGAATTCACCTTTCTTCCTAGAAGAATCTTAAAATAACACTCCATTTTTAAGCCATTTTTGTCCCTGTAACCTAGAACATTCTCGACCTTCTCACTTATAGTAAGAAATAGCAGGCGGTTCTGTTGTTCCACCTTCAGCTAACAAGCCCCAGGGGAGAAAAGTCATCTTTCCTCTGAAAGGAAAACAAGTAAAGGCCACACAAACAGACATGTTAGAACTGAATTACACCTTTAACTCTTAAAATAAGGTTTTTTTTTTTAAACTTCTTTAGGGAGATTTAGCTGCTTGCCTATCATCAACATGCTCAAGTTTGCATAGCTGGTGAAACATGAATTCGCTATCTGATTGTGAAAAGCAAAGGCCACCTATTTGAAACTGGGAAGCAATTCTCTCAGGAATGTGATCTCTAGGTCACACTGAGACAAACAAAATGCAAATGTTTTCAGACCTCAGGAATGCGAGAGAAGAATGTATGTTAAGAAAGCTTAAAAATGACAAGCACATGATGCTGTTACTGCTTAGTCACTGAGTCACATCCAACTCTTTTGTGACCCCTCAACTGTAGCCCGCCAGGCTCCTCTGTCTGTGGAATTTTCCAGGCAAGAACACTGGAGTGGGTGGCCAAGCCTCCTCCAGGGGATCTTCCCGGCCCCGGAATTGAACCTAAGTTCGCTGCACCGACGGGCAGGTTCTCTTCCATTGGGCCACCCGCGAAAGCCCACAGCACGTGCCAGCATCCTCCAAAGTCGCTAACGAGTCCCTCGGAGCCTAATGGGAAGGGGATCTTCCGAGAGGTTATCAGGGCAGAGGAGAACGCTAGCGCGCCCGGCTGCAGGCTGAGAGCGGCCGCTCAGAGCCCCGAGTGCGCTCCGGAGACCTCACCTGGCATGAGCGCGGCCGTGGGGAAGACCTCCTTCAGCTTGGCCTGGCTCACCTCCACCAGCTCCTCCGCGGACATCGGGAGCTGCAGCGTGTCTCTGATCAGCTGGGCCGCCTCCAGCGCCTTCTTGCCCATCACCAGCGACTTCACGTCCCAGCTGTACTTCTTCCCGTAGCGCCCGCAGATGTCCTCAAAGACGACCGAGTAGAGCCGCTCGGTATCTGCGGAGACGAGGTGGCAGAGACACAGCGGCGTTGAGGGATGTGTTCACGGCGCGCAGAGCCCGCGTTCCGGGCAGACAGCTCTGGCGGGGTGGGGGGCGGGGCGGCCCGTGGATGTGCAGGGGACGCTGGTGGGATCGGAGGACCACACGATGCCCCGGCGGCCTGCCCTCTGCTGCTCTGGAACCTCACAGGGTGGGAGGGAAAGGAAGGCTGTCTGGGCGCAGTTGCATCCAATGCCGCGCTCCCACGGACCGCAGCCCGCCAGGCCCCTCTGTGGGATTCTCCAGGCAAGAATCCTGGAGTGGGGACCTCCCTGGCGGCTCAGTGGTGAAAGAATCCGCCTGCCAATGTAGGGGACACGGGTTCGAGCCCCGACTGGGGAAGATTCCCACCTGCCTCGGAGCCACTAAAGCCCTGACGGAGACTGGGCTGCAGAGCCTGGGAGCTGTAACTACGGAGCCCTGTGCCGTAACTACTGAAGCCTGCGTGCTCTGGAGCCTGTGCCCCGGAAGATAGAGCCCACACACCGCATCTACACAGTAGGCCCCGCTCTCCGCAACTAGAGAAAAGCCTACACAGTGAGGAAGAGCCCGTACAGACAAAAATAAATTATTTAGGAAAACAACAACCAAAAAAAGAATACTGGAGTGGGTTGCCATTTCCTCCTCCAGGGGACCCTCCAGACCCAGGGATCGAACCTTCGTCTCCCACACTGCAGGCGGATTCTTAACCGCTGACCCACCAGGGAAGCCCAGAAATGTCTGCGTCATGGTTCAAGTGTCTTTTTCGTTGACACTGAGCCTGACCACTACCGAGACTTGGCGTCCTGATGGAGCACCCCGAGTGTGCATGCTGCAGTCTGTGTGCAGGGCCTCCACCGCGAGGGACCATCCGAGTGCTCCGCACCCCCTGGAATCCCTCCCGGCGGGAGCGTGTGGACGCACGTGAGGCCCTGAAGGACGCTCCCGTGTGAGCACAGACTCCCGCCCGCAGCTCCCAGGAGGAAGGCACAAGTCCCGTGTTCTCCGTTTCCACCACCCACCCCCAGCGATCGTGCAGCAGCAGGGTTTCCTTGCAAGGTAACTTGATTCTACACTTTGTGGCAAAGGGCTCGGTCCCAGGAGACCACCCCCTCTCCCCCAGCCCTCATCAGCATCTCCAGGCAGCTGACCCGCCCTTCCTCACCTGTTATGCTCTGGTTGGTCCTCCCTGCCTGCAGCCCGCTTCCTAGGAAGGGGCCCTGGACATTTGGCCACGTGGCGGCAGGACCTAGCCTTGGACAAGGAACAGCAGAGAAGGGCTTTGCTTTCTCCTCTGCTTTTGAAGGCGAAACCACATATTGCTGCATATCAAGTACAAACTCATCTTCAATGCTTTAACTATCTAGGTCCTCACTTTTCTACCATGGGCTGGATTTGGGGAGACGGTGAGGGTTGGGGGGGCACCGTAAGCGACACACAAGCAGATCCCTTGTAGCTCAGTCAGTAAAGAATCCACCTGCAATGCAGGAGACCTGGGTTCGATCTCTGGGTTGGGAAGATTCCCCTGGAGAAGGAAATGGCGACCCACTCAAGTATCTCTGCCTGGAAAATCTCAGGACAGAGGAGCCTGGTGGGTCGCAGTCCATGGGGTTGCAATGAGTCGGGCACAACTGAACGACTAACACTTACACTTACCAAGCAGCTCTCAGCCCTCCATCCTGGTACACACCTGCCTGCCCTTGCTCAGGCGTGACCCAGGGGTTGGGTGACAGATCCCTGCTGTGGTTTCCTTTCTGGGACAAAAGAAGGTGAGACAAGTCTTCCTGCGCTCCTTGGCGGAGGAAGCCAGTGTTTGCATCATAACCTGAGAGGCTCAGATTTCTTCCAGAACCCCCCCTGCCTGTCCTCTCCCTGAAGAAGTCCCGGCAGAGAGGGCAGGGCTGGCCCACGCCTCGGGGGGGACAAGGAGGAGTCTGTATCGAATGCTTGCTCCCATCCTGCTTCCCTGAGGACCGGGAGGGCTCTGCAGGCATGGAGAGGCAGGGCCTGGCAGGCAGCCTGTGTATACTCTGCTTTCTTCCTGTGAACACTTTTCTTCCAGCAGCTGGGAGAGAGAGACTGACGAGACATCGCAGGCACCGAGCGAGTGAGGAACGATCGCTGGGTCTGGAAAGCACGCAGAGTGCCAAGAAAAACAGCAGAGGTTGGGCGCGGAGCACCGCTCGGGACTTGCCATGAGCCAAGCACAGGAGGAAGAAGAAATGAGCATGAGAAAAGACAAATTCCAAAGACAGAAAAGAGCTATATTCTTTTAAAACGCGTGACACGGTGTTTCTTTAAAGCTGGTGCTTTTCACTTAAAAGGACCAGAACAGTGGGATTATGAATCTGTAGAAGACTGTGCAGTCACTTAACGCTTCTTCACAATTTAGATGAAAACCTTCGGTGAGATAAGCAAGGATCTCAACACATTGCTAAAACGCCTCAGATCTGGCAAAGAGTACACCAGTGGATGACAGCGTACAATCAATGAAAGGGGAAAGTTCTTCAAAGGGGAAAGTTCTCCCAGAAGCTAAAATAAAAGGAAGCACTGGGCTTCCCTGGTAGTGGTGGTATTCAGTTGCTCAGTCGTGTCTGACTCTTTGCGACCCCATGAACTGCAGCACACCAGGCCTCCCTGTCCATCACCAACTCCCGGAGTTTACCCAAACTCAAGTCCATCGAGTCCGTGATGCCATCCAACCATCAACCGTCGTCCCCTTCTCTTCCTGCCTCCAATCTTTCCCAGCATCAGGGACTTCTCCAATGAAGTCAGTCTTTTTCCTGGTGGCTCAGCGGTAAAAAGTCCACCTGCCAATGCCGGAGAAACGGGTTGGATCCCTGGTCTGAGAGGATCCCGTATGCCGTGGAACGACTCAGCCTGTGCGCTACAACTCCTGAGCCTGTGCTCTGGGGCCCGTGAGCCTTGAGTACTGAACCTACGTGCGCCCCCACTACGGAAGCCCAAGGTCCCCAGAGCCCGCGCTCTGCAACAAGAGACAGGAGAAACCTGAGCACCACAACTAGAGAGCAGCCCGTGTTCACCATGACTACAGAAGAGCCCACAGAGCAAGGAAGACCGAGCACGGCCAGCACTAAATAAGATCATTAAAAAATAAAAGTAAAAAAATAACTCAAAGGAAGCAGCATGCAGTAGCTGTGCCCAACTGTCCCATGCACACACGGCCTCCAAAGCTCCAAGCTCTGCACCTGGCTCCTGGGTTATCTTTCATGGGAAGCTCACACGTGATTTGCAAAGAGCCACAGCCACACAGGACGCTCCCCTCCTCCGGTGTGCTAGAAAATACCACGTGTACTCTCGCGAGCTGCAGGCTGGGCCCCCAGCTGGTGGGATGTGCATGCACTGACCTTTAGGGGCATGGAGCTGTTACCACAAAAGGCCTCAGCATGCCTGGAGCTGCTCTCCACTTTGTCTGGGGCTGAGGTTCCATCACTGCGCGGTACTGAGTCCAGCTCTGATCAGAGAGGATGTATTTACACGTATTTATCCCGGCCTCTGAGAACAGTATCAGTTTGTGTTTTATCCTATGAAGACGGGAAGGAGGGAGGGTAGTTCTCCACTTATAATTCAGTTGAACGACCAGGACTTGCGTTGTTTTATAGCAAAACACCTCAAGCAGACGCTCAGTTACCAGCATGCAGGGTAAGACCTGCTTTCTCTGCACACCCCGTCTTCCTCTCCGAACCACACCTGGAGGAAGCAGGTATGTCCTCGGCCTCCGTCCCCGACCTGGTTTCTGCCAGGGGGGTGGGGGCCACAGGGAGCAGCCTCTGCCCGCAGGCCAGGGTGCTCCCGAGGACTCAGGTGGGGGCCGGCAGTCTGGATTGGAGGCCCTGCTCTGCGGCTGACCAGCGGCGGGGAGCTGGGGACCTGTGTTCAGGGCCCAGCTGGGCCTCGGCTAACCTATGTGTACGCTGGGGGTGCAAGAACAAGGATACGCCTACTGGGTGTCTGTGTCACCTGAGTGGGGAATCTGTGCAGAGCCCTGAGCAAAGTGCCGGGCCCAGCCTCACCGGCTAGAGCCCCTAGGGGGTGAAGCATCACCTCTGCAGAGGGAGGTTAGGGATCCTCTGGGAGTCAAGAGGAAGGCAGTTAGGGATCTGCTGTGAGTTAACAGGAAGGCAACAGCAAGGAGATCCAACCAGTCCATCCTAAAGGAAATCAGTCCTGAATATTCATTGAAGGACTGATGCTGAAGCTGAAGCTCCAATACTTTGACCACCTGATTCGAAGAAATGACTCTTTGGAAAAGACCCTGATGCTGGGAAAGACTGAAGGTGGGAGAAGGGGACGACAGAGGATGAGATGGTTGGATGGCATCACCGACTCAATGGACATGAGTTTGTGCAAATTCCAGGAGTTGGAGATGGACAGGGAAGCCTGGTGTGCTGCGGTCCATGGGGTCACAAAGAGTTGGACCCGACTGAGCGACTGAACTGAACTGTGAGTTAAGAGGAAGGCAGCTAGGGGTCCTCTGTGAGTTAAAAGAAGGTGGTTAGGGGTCACCTGTGAGTTAAGAGGAAGGTTGTTAGGGATCATCTGTGAGTTTATCAGAAAGGCAGTGATCATCTGTTAGTTAAGAGGAAGGCAGTTAGGGATCATCTGTGAGTCAAGAGGAAGGTTGTTAGGGATCATCTGGGAGTTAACAGAAGGGAGGCTAGGGATCATCTATGAATTAAGAGGAAGGCAGTTAGGGATCATCTATGAATTAAGAGGAGGGCAGTTAGGGATCATCTATGAATCAAGAAGAAGGCAGGGATCATCTGTGAGTTAAGGGGAAGGAAGTTAGGGATCATCTATGAATTAAGAGGAAGGCAGTTAGGGGTCATCTATGAATTAAGAGGAGGGCAGTTAGGGGTCATCTATGAATTAAGAGGAGGGCAGTTAGGGATCATCTATGAATTAAGAAGAAGGCAGTTAGGGATCATCTGTGAGTTAAGAGGAAGGCAGTTAGGGATTCTCTTTGAGTTAACAGGAGAGCGGTTAGGGATCATCTGTGAGTTAACAGGAGGGTGGGTAGGGATCCTCTGTGAGTTAAGAGTAAGGAGGTTAGGGATCCTCTGTGAGTTAAGAGGAAGGAGGTTAGGGATCCTCTGTGAATTAAGAGGAGGGACGTTAGGGATCCTCTGTGTGTTAAGAGGCAGTTACAAGTTCTGCTTTCTCCTGTCCACCACAGCTCACACACAGCACCTGCAATGGCAAGGGCCATATGATCTGAGAAGTTAGAGAGTTCCTTGTTCCAAATGTTCCACTAAAAAAAAAAGGGGGGAGGGTACCCATGGGGAATCCATTCACAAAAGTATCTATCACATGTTCCCAGCACATCAGAGTAGCTCCACAAATATTTGTTAAGAAACAGGCACAGAATCCTGTGTGCCCAACCCCGTGATCCCTGTCTCCTTGCAGCGACCTGACCCTCCACAAGCCAACCCTCGCGTGTTCCCAGCCGGTGGCAGGACCCCCACTCCCTAGCTAGCTCCGTTCACCTCTCCCCGCCAAGTAATAAATATACAGAGGTGTATCAGGTACCTGTTCCGTGAGACGCATTGAAACAACATAAATGAGACACAAACATTCTTGCGAGGTTAAATATGTAACTCAGAGATTGCAGTCAAATGCTTTAACATACTCAATGAAGTAAGAAGTAGATGTGTTTCTGGAATTCTCTTGCTTTCTCTATGACCCAACAGATGTTGGCGATTTGATCTCTGGTTCCTCTGCCTTTTCTAAATCCCGCTTCTACATCTGGATGGCATCACGGACTCAACGGACATGAGTCTGAGCAAACTCCGGGAGATGATTTAGGACACGGAAGCCTGGCGTGCTGCAGTCCACAGGCTGCAGAGAGTCGGACACGACTGAGCGACTGACTGAACAATGGTGACTGCAACTGAAAAGCTCACTGACTTTGTTGACCAAAACCACAAAGGGAAGAGTCAGCTGGGAAGGTAGAGCAGGCTTTGCAGAACGCGCGACTGACAAGGCAGTATGTGCCTCAGGGTATTTTTCTCCACTGAGACCCAGGGATACGTAGCCCTGTGCTGACCCCAAGGCCCTGGGAGTTGAGGAAGTCCTCTCAGACCTTGGAATGGTGGCAGATGGCGCAGTAGACGCCACAGAGAGAGGGGCCGGGCGTTCTGGGGCGCAGAGAGAGAAAACAGGATGGGGAGGTCACAGAGGCTGCCTCCACCAGACAGCGCTCGTGGCCACGCCTGGGGACACTCTGGTGTTCCCTCTCGGGGCCGCCGGCACTGCGTGTTGTCTGCACACACGGAAGAGACGGGAGAAGCCTGTCTAGTCTGTGCGGTTTAACCTCTACCAACGCACTTGCCTGCAAGAGCCAGCAACTTCCTTGTGTTTAGGAATGTGAGAGACTGAAATGAGTAGTTAACAAGCGTGAAATGACGAGGCCCGGTAATATCTGCTTCAAATTAGGAGCTTGCTTGCTCTCGGAGGCTTTGAGGACAAGCATTTAAGGGTGTGATGGACTGTTTCTTGTGGCTGAAAGCTAGCCAGTTTCCAACTGCGAAGGAGTAACAATAAACGCAACTCTTTTAAATGACGATTGGTAATGATTTAACCGAGTGATCTTTTCTCAGGTGAAACTTTTGATTAGCATTTTTTGATGCTAATCTTTTGATTAGCATTAGTATGGTCAGTGGCACTCTCAACTACTTCCTTTAACAGGTGTGGGTATGAGTCAAGAATTATTTTCTCTTTTTCTCATAATACATAATAAAGTTTAAGAAAGTCCATCAGCACGTCATTTCGTGAGGGGCCACAGCGGGTCTGAGGACAGTGGCTAGGCACGAGAGTGGAGGACTCGGGAATGTTGCCATCCTTACACTTGCGGCATATGAAAAAGACTGGGCCCCCATGGCAGGCTCAGGTGTGGGTTCCGACCACCAACTTACACACCAAAGTATATTCAGAAGTTACAGTGTAAGAATACATTCAGAGTACGTGACCCCCCCCCCCCAACCATGCAGCCCACAAAAAACAGCAATAGCGAATCAACCGACAGTCAATGATTTCTCCAGAAAGGCTTCTCAGAAGGTCAAACTGAAACTACTACTAGAGTCAGCTCATGGTTTTTGTATCTATTCCTCTGCTCAGTTCAGTTCAGTTCAGTCGCTCAGTCATGTCCGACTCTTTGTGACCCCATGGACTGCAGCACGCCAGGCCTCCCTGTCCATCACCAACTCCCGGAGTTTACTCAAACTCACGCCCATTAAGTCGGTGAAGCTCAGTCAACAGTATTTTCTATACTTGAATAGAACTTATCAGACCAAAGTTTTAACTTGATGGTGGCATTCAACCCAAGAATCATAGTAAATTTTTACTGTATCTTTTGTTTTGGAAAAGATTATCAGGCAAGATTTGCAAACAGTTAAGTATGCAGTGTGTTTTACACTCTTGATTCATTAGCCAATCATCAATTCAACAATTTCCTTGGCAATGTTTCTAAATTATGCAAAGTTACTTTAAAATGAGCTGATAGATGGTGATGTGATAATACTTTTTTTTTCCCAATCCTTAAAGTGATGACTTATAATCAGGGTGATTTTTGCCCTTGGGGGACTTAAAAGACAAGATAAATGTGTTGTTTGTTTGTAGATCATTTTTTCAATCTGATTTAAACGACAACTGCATAAAATTATAATTACGAATCTGTGTCGATGGGCACATAACATATATAAAGATACAATATACATCATGTGTAAAGACGTCATCTTTAGGACAATAACACCACAAAGGAGGGTAGGAAAGGAGATATACAGAGCCAAGTTTTCATATACCATTTAAATTATACTGGTATTAATGCACACTAGATGGAATAAGTTGGTAACTGTAATACACAGAGCAACCACTAAGGAAATAACTAAAAAACAAAAAAGGTCAGAGAAATAAACAGTTAAAATGTACACAAGAAAATACCTAGTTACCATAATAGAAGGCGGTGATGGAGGAAAGGGGAAGGAAAGGAAAAGACATAGATTTATTTCTTTTTTGGATTCCACAGACACATGGAAACATACAGGATGTGTCTTTCTTTGATTTACCTTCTACATCCACCCGTGTTGTTGCAAACGGCCAGATTTCAAACTAATATGAAGCAGAAACAGACACACAGTTCAGAGAACTACTTCTACCACAGGGGAGAGGGGTGGGGGAGACACACAAGATGGATGAAGGGGACTGAGAGGTGTTCACTACTAGTGGTAAAATAAATAAGCTACAAGAAGGTAAAGTGCAGCACAGGAAACACAATATTTTATAACTTTACACAGACTGCAATCTAGACAATTATCAGATCACTATGCTGTACATCTGAAACAATACTGCCAGTGAACTAACACTGCAATAAAAAACAAATGTGGACGAAGCAATGTCTTCTCTACAGCAGAATGCGAGTTACTAAATACAGATTGATGGCTTGTGACAAAAAAAAAGAGAAAACAAATAAGATAACCATATATGTAAATCTTTTATCAATAATGGCATTATATGTAAAAGGTTAGATGTAAACATCTATTTCTGCTGTATTGACTATGTCAAAGCCTTTGACCGTGTGGATCACAAGAAACTGTGGAAAATTCTGAAAGAGATGGGCATACCAGACGACCTGACCCGCTCAGTCTTAAGAAACCTGTATGCAGGTCAGGAAGCAACAGTTAGAACCGGACATGGAACAACATACTGGTTCCAAATAGGAAAAGGAGTACATCAAGGCTGTATATTGTCACCCTGCTTATTTAACTTGTATGCAGAGTACATCATGACAAACGCTGGGCTGGAGGAAGCACAAGCTGGAATCAAGATTGCCAGGAGAAATATCAATAACCTCAGACATGCAGATGACACCACCTTTATGGCAGAAAGTGAAGAAGAACTAAAGAGCCTCTTGATGAAAGTGAAAGAGGAGAGTGAAAAAGTTGGCTTAAAGCTCAACATTCAGAAAACTAACATCATGGCATCCGGTCCCATTACTTCATGGCAGATAGATGGGCAAACAGTGGAAACAGTGGCTGACTTTATTTTTCTGGGCTCCAAAATCACTGCAGATGGTGATTGCTGCAATGAAATTAAAAGATGCTTACTCCTTGGAAGGAAAGTTATGACCAACCTATACAGCAGAGACATTAAAAAGACATTAAAAAGCAGAGACATTACTTTGCCAACAAAGGTCCGTCTAGTCAAGGCTATGGTTTTTCCAGTGGTCATGCATGGATGTGACAGTTGGACTATAAAGAAAGCTGAGCACCAAAGAATTGATGCTTTTGAAATGTGGTGTTGGAGAAGACTGTTGAGAGTCCCTTGGACTGCAAGGAGATCCAACCAGTCCATCCTAAAGGAAATCAGTCCTGGGTGTTCACTGGAAGGACTGATGTTAAAGCTGAAACTCCAATACACTGGCTACCTGATGCGAAGAGCTGACTCATTGGAAAAGACCCTGATGCTGGGAGAGATTGAGGGCAGGAGGAGAAGGGGACAATAGAGGATGAGATGGTTGGATGGCATCATCGACTCGATGGACATGGGTTTGGGTGGACTCCGGGAGTTGGTGATGGACAGGGAGGCCTGGTGTGCTGCAGTTCATGGGGTCGCAAAGAGTCGGACATGACTGAGCGACTGAACTGAACTGAAAAAGTAAAGACTGGCAGAGTGGATTAAAAATGAAAAACCACATGATCTAATTATATATGGTCTACAAGACACACTTTACCATGTGCCAAAGGTTGAAAAGTGCAAAAAGGCTGAAAGTTAACAGGATGAAGATATTAAATGCACATGGTGACCAAAGAAAGCCACACTGGCCACGTCCAACAAAGTAGACTTAAGACAAATGTTTCTACTAGAAACAAACAAAAGCTCGACAGAAGCATTTTATAAGGACACAGGGCTAATTTAACGAAGAAGATGCAACAACTATAATCATGTAAGAAAGTTACAACAAAATCACAAACACCTAAAACAAAAACTGACCAAACTGAGGGAAGAAATCCATGTCAACCACAGTAGCTGGGAACTTTTAATGACACATTGTCAACGATGGACACAACAGCTGGACTGAAAATTCACAAGGAACACAAGACTGGATTTAAAACTCCATAGGTAAAACTCTAGTTAAATGCTATAGGTAACTACTGCTGCATACAACTGAACTACTTAAATACCATGAACCAACTGAATTTTATGATACTATGGAAATGTTCCACCCAAACATGACCAAAAAAATTCATTCTTCTCACATTCACAAAGGAGCATTCACCAGAAAAGACGATAAGCTAGGCCACTAAACAAGGCTCAATAAATTCACAAGGGATCAAAATCATGCTGAGTATTTCCCTGATCAACAATGGAACGGAATGAGAAATCACTCACAGAAGCAGAGCCTGGGAAATTCACAACTTTGTCGAAGTTAAACAAATACACACCTAAATGGTGAGTGGTGAAAAGGTAAAATTACAAGGAAATTATAAGATGGGTTGGGAGGAAGGAAAATACAAAGACAACACACCAAAAGGTATGGGGTATAACAAAAGCAGTGCTTGGAGGGAAGTGGATGGCTGTAAATGCCTGTAATAGAAAAAAAAGGATGGTCAGAGGTGAAGCACTGAAGGACCTGAAGATAAGGAAGGAATGCAAGGTACAAGACTCTGCCCTGGAGCCCACAGAGGGAATCGGCCCTCAACTTCAGCCCAGGAACACTGGTCTTGGACTTCTGACCCTCCCCAACCATGAGAAAGGGGATCTGGGTTGTTTTTCAAACCAGTGAGTCTGTGGCATTTTGTTACAGCAGATCCAGTCAACTAACACACACCCTAAAATCCACTAATCCATCCATCCACCTACTCTTCCACCCATCCACCCACCAATCCATTCAGCCATTCAACCACACACTTATCAATCCATCAATACACCCATCCATCCACCCACCCACCCACCCACCTACCCACTTATCCAGCCATCCACCCACTTGTCCACCCCTCCACCCGCTAATCTATTCAGCTATTCAACCACCCATTCATCAATCCATCAATCCATCCATACATCCATCCACTAATCCATCCATGCATGCACCCACTGATCCATTCAATCATTCATCCACCCATTATCTATCCACCCATCAATCTATCCATCCATCCACCATCCACCCCTGATCCATTCAGCCATTCATCCACCCATTATCCATTCATCAATCCATCCACCATCCACCCATTGATCCATTCAGCCATTCAACCACCCACTCATCAATCCATCAATACATCCACCCATCCATCCATTCACCCACTGATCCATTCAGCCATTCATCCACCACTATCCACCCATCAATCCATCCATCCATCCAGCCATCCACCCACTGATCCATTCAACCACCCACTTGTCCACCCAGCCACCCACTAATCCATTCAGCCATTCAACCACCCAATCATCAATCCATCAATAAATCCATCCATCCATCCACCCATCCATTCACTAATCCATCCATGCATCCACCCACTGACCCATTCAGCCACCCATCCATGGACACCTGGGTGGTTTCAACTTCCTGTTATGAACTATAATACTGGGAAAGACATCCCCTGTTTTAAGGGAAAACCTCTATCACTCGCCAGGTCACTGATGTCTCCTGGGGGACCACAGCCCTGAGTTACCCGCCCCAACCCTCCGTTTCTTCCTAGGCAACCTCACCTTCCTCACTGCCCTCACCTGGAGGAGTCTGATAAGCACCAGATGAAGTGACATGTGAAGAGCACTGAACGCCATTCTGGAAACTCACAAGGGTGTTGGTTTTTTTCTGGAAACATCACAGTCTTTGCAGACGTGATGAAGTGAAGGGTCTGAGATGAGGTCCTCCTGGCTGAGGGTAGCCCTAAATCCAATGCCAGGGTCCTTATAAGGGACAGATGAGCAGAAACACAGCAAGAGCCACAACTGAGCCGGCACTCTAGAACTGGGGACCCACCACTACTGGGTCTGTAGTCGTGAACTACTGAAGGCTGCATGTCCTAGAGCCTATATGCTCTGCTTAAGAGGAGCCACCGCAATGAGAAGCCCGCACACCGCAACTAGGGAGTAGCCCCCGCTCGCTACAAGTGGAGAAAGTCTGTACACAACACAAAGATCCCGTGGAGCCAAAAACAAAAGAAGAACGTGGAGGCTGCCACGGAAGTGGGTCTGAAAAAGGAAAAGTTGCAGAAAAGACTGACAGCGAACAGGAGTTCTTTCAGGTGTTGCCCTGAAATTCATGTGTTGAGGTGAGTCTATCCATCAACTCCTGCTAGCTCAGGAGTCATTTGAAACACTTCACCCTGAATCCCAGAGACACACAGTTTTTTTAAAGCCCTCCTTTCCCACCCAGATCAACAGCTTCCACTTCTTTGCAAGACCTTCCTTCAGCGGCTGCTCCTGTTACCCCTACATTTTTATCCTTCCTGTGGGTACAGTGGATTGAATTCCCCACGGACTGTATCACCCACGGTGTATGCATTGGTACGGAGGCAGCGCCAAAAGCACTTTTAATTTAGAACAATGCAAAGCACTGTGGAATCCAGGAAGAGCACTGAAATGGAAAGAGGTTAAAAAAAGGACGCAATTCTTCTCCTTTGAAAACACACAAGCCATTGTGTCACCGGCGTTATTTCTTTTAACTGTTATGTGCGCTTCCATTGACTTACACTTTGGTGTGGCTGGGGTGGAGAACTGTCAGACAGCTCAACTGGAAAGCGATGACAGGAGTAAGACTGGAGGAAATCATACGGCAATAATCCTGGTGTCTCAGCTACTGACTGCACAGCTCTGGGCGTCCACGGGGTACCTCCCTGGCCGCAGTCTGCCTGGGAGATCTGTCAGACGCCGGGGCAGCTCCCTCAACCCCTTCCCGCATCAAACACCTTACATTTCCAGGGGGATTCGCTTGCTGCTGCTGCCATGACAACGCATTGCAGGCTGGGGGGCTTCAACAGGAAGTTACTTTCCCCCAGCCCTGGAGGCTGGAAACCGGAGATCCAGGTGTGGAGAGCGCTGGTTGCTCCTGAGGCCTCTCTCCTGGGTGTAGAGACAGCCATCTCCTCCCTGTATCCACCCATATTTGTCCCTGTGTGTGTCTCTGTGCTGTTCTTTTCTTACAAGGACCAGTCCTAAGGGGTCAAAGTTGTGTGTGTGAGTCGCTCAGTCGTGTCTGACTCCTGCAACCCCAGGGACTGTAGCCCGCCAGGCTCCTCCGTCCATGGGATTCTCCAGGCAAGAACACTGGAGAGGGTTGCCAGTCCCTTCTCCACCTAAGGGGTCAGGATCCAGCCTAATGTCCTTATTTTACCTACCTACCTCTTGGAAAGACCTGGACTCCAAGTATAGCCCCATTCTGAGGCCCTGGGGGTTAGGGATTCAAAATACGAATTTTGGTGGCACACACAGCAGCCCACAACTCTGAGTTACTGATCTTCATCTACGCAGCATTTCTGTCAAAGGCAAGGTGTGTGTGTGTATGAGGCATGCGTGCTAAGTCACCTCACTCATGTCTGACTCTTTGCAACCCCGTGGACTGTGGCCCGCCAGGCTCCTCTGTCCATGGCATTCTCGAGGCAAGAATACTGCAGAGGGTTGCCATGCCCTCCTCATCAAAGGCAAGGGCAACCGATGAAAAATATCTTTCTGTGTCTTGTTATGGGAAGGGACTAGAGACGGACCCCAGGAAATAAGGGTCAATATTCTTTTCAAGAACATCTGCTCACATAATGAAAATTGGTTCCCACATCTCAGACTTCATTTACCTCTACCCCAGCATTTCTGCAAAGACAAAAAAGCAGTCAAGCGTCCCTTCCCTTTCCAAGCAGAGTGCAGCCTTTGTGACCACAGGAGGCAGAGATCGGTCAACACAGGTAGAAACTCACCAGTCCAGACCACAGGAGGCGGAGCTCACCAGTCCAAGTCCCCCCACCTCAGGGGCTCTGAGAGACAAGGAGACACAAGTGCCCACCCTGTTCTCAAAAGTAAGTGCCTTTTGGTCTGGAGCTCCGAGGACCCAGAGGTGTCCTCTAGGGACAGGCAGAGGCTCCTCAGATGCACAATTAAGGCTCATTTTCTGACTCCCATGGGTATACAGCCTTACGCGGTGTTACTCCAAGTCAGACACAGGACATGAGAGAAATCCTTCAGCCATTCACATATCGTTTTCATGGCCCTGCCCCCGGGACCTGCATGGACCTGGGAAATCTACTGAACAAATGCAGAATTCTCGTCAGGTTCAAAGATTATGGGATTTATGTGGAAAACACTCATAAATGCCAAGAAATGCAAAAATCTAATCAGCTGTGTGGGAAAAGGGTTTCCAGGCAGGCACCTCTGAACTCCTGAAACACTGACAGACATGTAAAAGTGGAGTAAGTTTTTTGCACATTATTTATCATTTTCTTCTGTGTACTCTAATGGAATGTGGCCTATTGGGGCAACAATGCTATAAATAAACTTTGAAATACACACTGAGATTACTAATTTTCACCTGCCATTTAAGACAATATTATCAGGGGACTTCCCTTGTTGTCCAGTGGCTAAGACTCTGTGCTCGCAAAGCAGGGGGCCCAGGTGTGATCCCTGGTTGGGGAACTAAGATCCCACGGGCTTCAATTTAAGACTCCACCACGTCACAACTAAGACGGTACACAGTCAAATAATTTCCACAAAGATGACATTGTTGGAACTCTACTGGAAAAGTTAAGTGGACTTGATGCTCATCCGTTTTATAAACTTCATATATTAGGCCTTAAAGTGATCTCTGGCTATTCAGAAAGGATGTGTGTGTTAATTCAGAAAAGGGAAGTACTGAACCGGGAAATAAAACACACTAGCTTTAAAAACAGAGCTTCACAAGCAGAAAGGTGTGTTAAGTGGATTAACAAATCTGTAATCAGAGTCAAACACTATCACGGCCTCTTAACAGTGATGGTTAATATCTAACCATCTAACCAGTGATGGTTAATATCAGAGCTATCAACAGAACAAGCACAAATTAAGTATTTGGGACTTCCTGAGGAGTACGGAGGTAAAGAATCTGCCAGCCAATACAGGGGACAGGGTTCGATCCCTGGTCTGGGTAGACCCCACATGCTGAGAGCAAATGACCCAGTCCACTTCAACTACTGAAGCCCGCTCACCTAGAGTCTCTGCTCCACAACGAGAGAAGCCTCTGTGAGAAGAAGCCCTCTGACCGCAACTAGAGATAAGCCCACACGGCAGTGAAGAACCACCGGAACAAAAATGACAGAGCAAGAAAAATCTTTCAGGAAGACCTTAGATAAATGGAGGGTCACAAGCATCAGGGTGTTTATGCTGATGAAAAAAACGTTTAAGTGGAGTCAAATATCATCAATGGCCTCTTAATAGTGATGGTTAATATCTACCGGATTTCTCAACAGAATAAGCAAAACTGTTTAAGGGGCAAGTATGATTTTGAAACTTTAAGAGTTGATAGTTTTTTTTTAATTGAAATATACGTAACTGCTTTACAGTACTGTGTTAGTTTCTGCCTACAACAATGTAAATCAGCCATATGCAAACATATATCCTGTCTCTCTAGAGCGTCCCAGCCAACCCCATCGACTATAGTCCATGAATTCTTCAGGCCAGAATCCTGGACTGGGTAGCTGTTCCCTTCTCCAGGGGATCTTCCCAGCCCAGGAATCAAACCCAGGTCTCCTGCATTGCAGGCTGAGCCACTGGGGAACATTAAAACCCAGTGTCCAGGAGCCAACTCGGCACACGGGAAGCCTCATCAGTAACATGACGCCTCCGTGACACGCCGCCTGTGTGTGTGTGACACGCCGCCTGTGTGTGTGTGTGTGTGTGTGTGTGTGTGTGTGTGGTGAGGACAGCAGGGGTGAGAAGGGGAACCTGCGGGCACTGGAGGTGCAGAGCTGCTGCTCAGGGCAGAGGAATGCCCCCCGCCCTCCCAGGACGGAGCTCCCCGTGATCAGGAGGAGGCGGGCGGGCGGCGGTGGACACACGGCAGCCGGGCAGGTGCGGGGCGGGTTTGCTGAACAAGAGGCTGGGCATCTAGCTTCCGCCTGTGACGCTCACACCTGGGGAAAACATGCTCAGGTTACTTGACAACTGGCCGCCTGGATTATTTGAGGCCCTTCCTGAACACGCCAGTGTGCACACCAAGGCAGGATGACGTGAGCAGAGGTCAGGAAGGCGTCCGGTGAGACGGCAGGGCCCACGGGGATCCCCGAGGGCCTACCAAGAGTGCGTGTGCGTTGCCTCACTCTCCGGAATGGTTGCAACAGCCCCTAGGCAGGTCCCAGCCTCGTGGGCTCGCTCACCCCCGCCGAGGGCTCTGCCCTGCGTTGACACCCTGCACCTGCAGGGCCGGGCGGCAGGCAGAAGGTAAGGCCTACGTTCCTGGGTCTGGCACGAGGCTGACTGCGCCCCGGATGCCCTTCCTGAGGCCTCTGCGCTCATTGCACGGCGGCCACGGCTCTTCCCTACCCTCGGCGCGTGCACGTTTGCACGTGGGGCCCCCTTCCTGACTGCCACCCAGCCGGCTCCCACAGCCCCCGGCAGTGTGCTCAGACACTCGAGTCGCGTGTGACTCTCTGCGAGCCCGTGGACTGTCGCCCGTCAGGCCGCCCCGTCCATGGGATTCTCCAGGCCGGAATACTGGAGTGGGTCGCCACGCCCTCCTCCAGGGGATCCGCCGGACCCAGGGATGGAACCCAGGTCTCCCACTTTGCAGGCGGATTCCTTATCGCCTGAGCCACCAGGGAAGGCCTGCCACAGGCCTGCTCAGGATGAATCCGGTGTCCCGAGAGGCAAGCTGAACTGCAACTGGCTTCCCGCCCCCGGCTCCCAGGGAAACTGAGTCAGCTGAGTGGTATGTCCTTCCCTGAACTGGCCTGGGCACCTGGCATCCAGTGGGCCTGCTCTGGAAGACCGTGAGGCCCAGGAAGCGAGGCGAGGCCCTGACCGTCTCTCCCCCAGACCGCCCTGGCTGTCATGGTGACCTTCAATGCCATCTCAACAAAAAGCCCTGTCCCCAAGCAGCCTCCCCGACTGGGCGGGTTGGCTCCAGGCTGCCAGCTTCAGGCCACAGTTCCTCCTGGGTGGGGGGGTGGGGGTGGGGGTGGAACTGGCCCGAAATCACTTGGGGTCAGACTTTGCATGCTTTTATCAGGTCGCTCTCAGACTGGCTGAACCAGATGAGGGCTGAGCTACGGCTCGGGCTTCTGGGAGGAACACGCTTGTCCGGCTGCACCTGGCAGACTTGGAGATGACTTACGTGTTTGTGTCATAAACACACACACAGACACTCTCACAAAGCCAGGACACGGGAAGGCAAGTCAGATGCACCGCGACAGGTAGAGTCAAGGGCTATTTTTATGGGCCCGGATGCCCTTCCTCATGTCAAGTGTTCAGGGACCCGCTTCTGTGCAGATCCCTCTGAGAAGGCAAAGCAGGGGCCCTTGGGGGGAAAACTCTTGCTGGGGTGGGTCCTCTGGGCAAAGCCTCCTTCACCCTCACACCGTCTCAGCCACGTGAGCACCGACACTCACCTGCCGCCACCAATGTGTCTGGGGGGACACACCTGCCCCGAGCACACGAGAGTCTAAATAGCTGCCTCTCTTCTCTCAGGCTGTGGAAGAGGCGGGGGGCGATGCCGGTCAGGCTCTGTCCCCGAGGTGAGGTCCCTGGAGCCGCTAAATGTGGGAAGATGGGCAGGAACAGCGTGCCTGGCTCCCTGCCAGGGGACCGGCTGAGGCGGGCAGGGTTCACGGGGAAGGCTCCCGGGAAACACTGTCACCCGAGGAGGGAGATGCAGGGCCTGAAGACACCAGCTTGGCCGTGCATCTTTGGCCAACAGGAAGGACATGATATCAGGAAGACAGAGCGGAGGATCAGAAGACAGGAAGGCCACAAGTGGCTCACGGGGAGCGTAGCATGGCAGACTGGTCTGGCTTCGGCGTGAAACCTGGGTCTTGGGGGTGGCCTCTGGGTGGGGTGCCCGTGGGCACTGGGAAGTGTGGGCAGAGCTGAAAGGGAGGCGAGGGCACCCACAGGGTCACAGACACACAGAGCAGAAGGCTCCTCGAGGCCACACGTCTGTGAGATATCGCCAGGAAGGGGTCCACGGCCAAGGCCAGGCCCCTGAACACAGACAGAGGAGGACAGGCAGATGAGAAGCGCAGGACAGGGCAGGGCAGCAGCGGCCAGGAAGCCCCAAGTCCTGGAAAGACAGGGGAAGACGCCGGCCACACATCGACTCAATGGACGTGAGTCTGAGCAAGCTCTGGGAGGCAGTGATGGACAGGGAGGCCTTGTGAGCTGCAGCCCGTGGGCTCGCAAAGAGTCGGTCATGACTGAGCGAACAAACAGCACCAAGCTGGCCACTCTGCATCCCAACTACGTTCCTGGGTTGTGGGCGGAAAGCTGGCAGGCAGGACGGAACAAAAGAGCAGGGAGATTGTGTTTCAGTGAGACTCTAGAGCACTGGGCTTCCCTGGTGGTTCCGTGGGAAAGAAGCCGCCTGCCCGTGCGGGAGATGTGGGTTCAGTCCCTGGGCTGGGAAGATCCCCTGGAGAAGGCAATGGCAACCCACTGCAGGATTCTAGCCTGGAGAATCCCATGGACCAAGGACCCTGGCGGGCCACAGTCCATGAGGTGGCAAAGAGTTGGACACGACTGAGCGACTAAACAACAACAGAAGAATTAGACGCAGCAGGAGAAAGAGCTGGTGACAGTCAGAAGAAAAGGCCAACCTTCCGTTCCTTGAGGAAGAAAGGGCCAGGGCTGAGCCCATGTGGGGGCATCAGTTTGAACAGGAAGACCACTTCGCTCCTGGATGGGAAGGACAGCTGACGCCCGCAGAGTCCTGCACAGTCACCCCGAGCCAGGGCACTGAGGAAGAGGCCGGTGTGAAAAGACCCCCTCCAGTTCAGGGCCTGACTCTCTCTCCAGCCCAACACCAGATACGATGTTATAAACGTCAAGACAGACACCCTGCACCGGTTACTCAGTATCACAGGTGCGGCTACACGAAGCTGTTAAGTTCACACACGTGCCATCTGCTCACCAAGGGAGGACATACCTTTACCTGATCTAATAACAGACACAAATGCCATGAAGAAGGGCTGTATCATATTCAGACAACCAAATCTCTTTTGCAAAGTCACATTAAACACTGCACAAGGGTTTCCCAGGTGGTCCAGGGGAAGAGAGGCCAGCTTGCAATGCAGGGCACATGGGTTTGATCCCTGGACCCGGAGGACTCCCACATGCTGTGTAACAGCTGAGCCTGCGAGCCACAACTACAGAGCCCACATGCCCCAGATCCCACGGTGTGTGACAGAGAAGCAATGTAAAGAGAAGCACGCGCACAACTAGAGAACAGCCCCCGCCTGTCACAGCTAGAGAATATACGGTGCTTGTTCACAGCTAGAGAACAGCCCCCGCCTGTCACAGCTAGAGAACAGCCCTCACAGCAGTGAAGACCCAGCACAGCCAAAAATAAAATTAATTAATTTAAAAGACAACAACAGCGATAAAAAAAAAAAAAACAAAAAAAACAGTGCACTGAGGGCCGTGTGTCGGCTAGCAGGCCGTCTTGGATCTGACTGTTCTTGTGTGGTGATGAGCCTCTGAAGGCCCAGGAGGGTCCCGCCCCATCTGAGACATGCTGAGGACGCGTAATGGCACCAAGTTGGCAGGGAGAGCAGGTACCCGGGGTGAAGGGAGGAAGCAGGCTTCCTCCAGGTGACTGCTAACATGTTCAGCGAGCACAGGTGGTCCTGAGAGGGACCCTCATCGAGTGAGACAAAGACTAGGTGTCAGCTACGTGGTCTCTGAGCTGGATACATGTGTGCTCAGTCATTTCAGCTGTCCGACTCTTTGCAACCCCATGGACTGTAGTCTGCCAGCCTCCTCCGTCCTTGAGATTCTCCAGGCAAGAATACTTGACTTGCCATGCCCTCCTCTAGAGGATCTTCCCGACCCAGGGATCAAACCTGCATCCATTGTACCTCCTGCACTGGCAGGTGGGTTCTTTACCACTAGTGCCCCCTGGGAAGCCCAGAAAGCATGTCCTGTACCAGTGAGGGTTGCCTGGCAGGCGTTCTGTCGGCCCAAGGCCACCCACTGAGATACTTGCTGAAACGACCCAGGAGGAGACAGCGGGGTTGGTTTTCTCTGGGTTCTCCAGGCAGCTCGATGGTTTCTCCAAACACACCTCAAATTCGACTAGAACTCCCCCTCTGCAGAGCCAGTCACCTCCACACACCACTTTCAAAGCTGATGCGTGGTCATCAAGCTGTCAGTGCCAAACCCAAAACACATGGTGGCAAAACACAGTATCTCAGCTGGACTTGAAGTCGGCCTTGACTATACATAGTTATCAGGCAAAAAAACACATGCTGTCAATGTAACCAAAGGAAATGCTTTTAAGATAAATAAGGGAAATAGCCGAGGCAGAGAAGAAACTGGAATGTACCGGGGACCAATTGAAATCAATTGTTTGCAGCCGGGAGAAAACGCCAAGTAACACCTTGCTGGCACAAAGCGTTTCTTCGATAACCAAGTGATCCCCTTTTCTTAAAGCAGGAGCAGGAAGGTTTCCAAGACAATGAAACCGTGGTGAACACGGACAGAGAACCCTGTGGATCTGTGAAAAGGCAGCCGCAGGGCCCTCACGCCCAGGACAGCACTGGCCCAGCACTGCCAGAACTGCTTTTAAATCCACGTCATTCTTGTCTCCAGCTCGAGCTCCAACCTCAGGTTTCCCTCCCCCGCGGGGAGTGAGAGATGAGACCAGCCCGGGCCTGCAGCGGCAGACATCCGCGGAGAGATGTCCGCCCGGGGCTGCTGGGTTCCCGAGGGACACGGCCGTCACCAGGTCTGGCCAGCACACCACGTGAGCCGCAGGTATCGCTGAGGGGCTCCTTCAGGAGGACATGTAGGAAGCGTCTCTTTTTTTTTGAATGTGACCTCTTAACTAAATACCAGCTGCTGTTCAAGATTCCACCAAAAGATGGGAATAAAGATTGATACAGCCAATATGGAAAACAGTACAGAGACTCCTTAAACAGCTAGGACTAAAAACTACCGTGTGACCCGGCAAGCCCAGTACTGAGCATACACTTCTGAGAAAACCGTAGTGCAAAGCTGCATGGTATCCCAGTGTTCACCGCAGCACTATTTATAGCAGCTAGGACATGGAAGCCACCTAGATGTTCACTGACACGTGAACGGATAAAGACGACGTGATACACACACACACACGCATATATATACACAACCAAATACTACTCAGTGATAAAAAGAAACAAAACTGAGTCATTGGTAGTGATTCGGGTGAACTGAGAGCCTGTCATACAGGGTGAAGCAAGTCAGAAAGAGAATAGCAAGTGTCCTATATTACCGCATACATAGGGAATCCAGAAAACCTGTACTGAGGAACCCATTTGCAGGGCAGGAATAGAGCTGCTCAGCAGAGAACAGACCTGTGGACCGGCGTGGGAGGCAGAAGGCGGGGCGAGTGGAGAGCGCAGCACGGACACACACACACTCTCACGCGTAAAACAGTGGGCAGTTGCTCCAGAGCACTGGGAGCTCAGCTCGGGGCTCTGGGGTGCCCGAGGGGGTGGGGTGGGGGTGCGAGGGAGGCTCAAGAGGGAGGGGACATATGTACACACATGGCTGAAGCTGACGGTCCAATCCTTTGGCCACCTGATGTGAGGAGCTGACTCCTTGGAAAAGACCCTGATGCTGGGAGGGACTGGGGGCAGGAGAAGGGGACGACAGAGGATGAGATGGCTGGATGGCATCATCGACTCGATGGACATGGGTTTGGGTGAACTCTGGGAGTTGGTGATGGACAGGGAGGCCTGGCGTGCTGCGTGCGGTCCATGGGTCGCAGAGAGTCGGACACGACTGAGCGACTGAACTGAACGGATGGCTGATTCTTACTGATGTATGGCAGAAACCAACACAACACTGTAAAGCGGTTATCCTCCAAATAAACATAAATTAAAAAAAAAAAGAAGATTCCACCCAAAGAAAATGAGGTGCACAAATGTCTTCAGAGATCCCGGGGCCCAGCTCTAAGCGCACAGTGGGAAAAAGACAAGGAAGGGGATGGAGAACTAGGACAGGAGAGTATTTTTGATACTCTGACTTGCTGACCCCGGGGAAGAGACTGCCCCTCCCAAGGATAGTTAATTCCTGGAGACAGTAGGAAGCTGTCTTTCGCATGTGAACGAGGGTGCCTTTGACATGCAAACCAACCTACCCAGAGCCCATCCTCCCAACTATCCTTTATGAATTTTTAACCCACCTGCCAATGCAGAAGACAAGAGAGGCATAGGTTCAATCCCTGGGTCGGGAAGACGTCCTGGAGGAGGGCATGACAACCCACCCTGAAGACTCCCAAGGACAGAGCCTGGCGGGCTACAGTTCACGGGGTGGCAAAGAGTCGGGCACGACTGAACCAACTTAGCGCACGCACACACACACACATGCAAGCCATGATCATGTGTCCCCATCTCACATTTACTGGACAGGCTAGCGGGCGTCAAGCAGACCCCACTGTGCCTCTAGATCCGTTCCTGGCCTCTAGGCCTAGGGAGGCGAGTTAAGGGCCATCGACTGCCCAGCCCAGGGGCAGGAAGCAGGCCGATGGAGCCGCCTGCCAGGCCAGGGCGCGGAGCAGACCGCCCTCAGCGCAGGCGTGGGCCCCCGTCTGCACAGGCACCCTGTGCGCAGAGGCTAAGCTGCTGACCGCAGGCATCACAGCAAAGGGCGTGAGGGAGCCAGACCCTAAAGGAAAACGGGGATGAACCTCACAAACGCTCAGAGGGCAACTTGAGAGCTGCTGGGATGAGATGGTCATCCACCTCTGCAAAGACCAAAAGCAGGAGAACACGTCTTAAGCATTTCTGCTCAAGAAACAGAAAGGTGAGTGTGTTCATAATCATTATGTGTTCAAGAAAATTCTCCTTAGACAGCTGGGAGGCAATTTTAAGCCACAGAAATGTGTTCTGTAACACCAGCACGGCTCTCGCCGCCCATTTTAACACAATTCTAGGAAGCTTTTAATACACTGTGCGCGCTACATCACTTCAGTTCTGTCTAAGTCTTTACAAGTCTATGACAGACCTCCAGGCTCCTCTGTCCATGGGTTTCTCCAGGCGAGAATACTGGAGTGGGTTGCCATGCTCTCCTCCAGGGGATCTTCCCGGCCCAGGGATCGAACCAGCGTCTCTTATGTCTCCTGCACTGGCAGGCATGTTCTCTACCATTAGCGCCACCTGGGAAGCCAGTATTCGCGTACAGCTGAGGGTGAGATCTTCATGTTTGAATGCAACCCAAACCCCATGGCACCTTATGACCTCAGGCAACATATCCATCGCTTTTCAAACACCGCAAACACGGGTTTGAAAAGTCACCTGGGCACTTCTGTGGAAAGAGTGCTCTCAGCTGACGTTTCCCGGGGGCATTATTGGCCTTGCTCTTTTCCGTTGCATTAAATCTTGGTCTACCCGTGAAAAATGACACGACGCAACTGATAAATTATAGCAGCTTACAAAATGAAAGAAAAAAAAAAAGGAGCTGAAACAGAGAAAGGAGAGAATCATCATAAAGACTAAAGGGACCAAAGAATCCCCAACACACAGCTTTTTCCAAGGAGAAGGAGGGAAAAACAGATTGGGAGGAAAAAGGATGACTCCTCTGCCGTGACTGTTTTGGCTGCTGAGATTCCAGAGGAAAGCACACCACGAGGAGGAGAAGGAAGCCGGGAGAAAGCAAGGCAAAGACACTCTGCAGCTGCTCTGGCAGAAACCCGCTGAGTGTTGTAGCCGTGCTGCCAGCTGGACCAAACTGCCGTCAACCTGCAGAGCTCTGCAATGTTGATCTCACCCTCTTCCCAGTTATCCTAGAGACGGGAGCCGCTGTGGTGGATGGGAACTGCTAACGGCAGGCACACGCCGAAGGTGGACGAGGTCTGGGACTGTCAGGAAGCACAGCTTAACAGGCCTGAGTTTACCCACCTTGGTCCCCTCTAGAGTCCTTTCTTATCCCTGACGGATTTTCTCTGCCAAGCAACAAGGTCCGTTGGTACCTTCGCCCGCCCCTTGGCTGCTCAGTCGTGTCTGACTCTTGCCGACCCCGTGGACCGTAGCCCGCCAGGCTCCTCTGTCCCTGGGATTCTCCAGGCAAGAACACTGGAGAGTGTTGCCATCTCCTTCCCCGAGGGATCTTCCCGACCCAGGGACTGAACCCACGTCTCCTGCACTGCAGGCAGATTCTTGACCTTCGGAGCCCCCTGGGATATGCTAAAGCCATCTAAGGAGACTCTGTCATCCGCTGTGGGGAAGTTCTGGAGTCTCGAGAAGCTGGCGTAGGGGACGTGAACCACAGGATGACGGGCGGCAGGGGACTCCGAGCTGCTGAGTGTGGGCACGGCTGTGAGCTGCTGGGCTCCACAGAGGCCCTGCCTTCACCCAGAGGCAGCCAGGGAACCGGGCGCTCCAGACACCATCTCAAGGGCCACTACTGCGCAGGGACGAAGCTGTGGGAGTGCAAACAGGTACACAACAGGGCATCTGCTCCTCGAGGTGACAGTGAATCACAATCCAGGTGTCACCACTCAAAATCCTAAAATCTTGGGACCTTCCTGGTGGTCCAGTGGTTAAGAGCGGTATTTCCGACTCGGGGCGTGAAGGTTCAGTCCCTGTTTGGGAATCTAGGACCCCACACGTGGCGCTCAGTTTCGACCCACTCGTTGCACCCCCAGTGGACTGCAGCCCACCAGGCTCCTCTGTCCAAGGGATTCTGCAGAATACTGGAGCGGGTTGCCATTTCCTCCTCCAGGGGAATCTTTCTAACTCAGGGACTGAACCTGCATCTCCGACATCTCCTCCGCTGGCAGGAGGGTTCTTTACCACTGGGCCAAGGATCTCACATGTTGTGGGATTAAAAACAAATAAATAAAAAATCCTGCAATATCTGTGTGTTTATGGAGACATGGTCAGTTATAATCAACACTGCAAATAATCATATTTTCCCTCATCCATCTATCACATTATTATTTCTCTGATTTATTTATTTTTTATTTCTCTGATTTATTTTTAAGAATTTGAAAATAAGTTATTTTCCTAAGTTTGACTTTTTAAGGATTATAATTACTGCATCAGACTCCTAAAAAGCATATTTTATGTATACCACATTTTACACATCACAGAATTCTTAATTCTCAATATGCTTAACATCCACCCTCCACCTGGCCGTGTTATCAACAGCAATCATCAATAAATTGCTTCCTAAAACCCTGCACCTGGGTCATCCAACAAGGTAGGCCCTGGCCAAATGTGGCCAGTAAAGCCTGGAAACCTGGCTAGTTTGTGTGGAGATGCGTTCTGAGTGTCCAATACACACAGATTTCAAAGGCTAGGTAACAATAATGAAGGTAAACTACCTCATTGATTTTTTTTTATTGATTATGTGTTGAGTAACAATATTGTGGATGTGTTAGGACAGAAAAAGCTTCCATTCATGCTCACTTCCTCTGAGTCTTTTTCCTTTGTTAATGTGGCTCTAAGAACATCTTACATGGTCCTACTCCTATCAGACTGCAGAACTCTGGACCACCAATTTTCCTCTCTCTTAAAGAGAACCTCCTGTGCTCCTAAAGTCATTAAGCAACTTCACTTATTTAATCAACAAGAAAATCTTTCCTGTTCAGGAGCTGAGTATTTAATACTTGTATCTTCTTCCTTCAAAATCGTATCCTTGATCATAAATAATCTCAGTCCCCTCTGTCTCTGTGTCTAAATAGCACTTGAGGGCCAAAATTACTACCTAGCTCACAGATAATTGTTACCTGTGTCAACAAAAATCGAATTCCAAAGACTGAAAAGACAACAGCAGCAAACACTTCAAAGGCACTATAAAGTAACCCTGGTGTTCTTGTCAGCATTCCTGCAAGAATCTCCAGACTTCCTCATTGTCCACAAGCTTCGCCCTTCTCTAAGAACTCCTCACCCAACTCACTGTTTTCTGTTGCACTTCTTGGAAAATTCAAGTACTGGGGATACACGGACAAACAGATACACCCTGGGGAAATGCATTTGGAATTCTGAAAAGCGGGCAGACGGAAAAAGAACTTATTATTAACTGATGACGCACTGTTACACAAACAACAGACTAACTGAAGTCAGGCCCTTGAAAATTAGAACAGGTATGTGCTTACTCGCTCAGTCTTGTCCGACTCTTTGCCACCCCATGGACTGTAGCCCACCAGGCTCCTCTGTCCATGGGATTCTCCAGACAAGAATGCTGGAGTGGGTTGCTATGCCCTCCTCTAAGGGACCTTCCCAAGTCAGGGATCGAATGCAGGTCTCCCGCCGTGCAAGCAGATTCTTTACTGACTGAGCCACCAGGGAAGCCCTAGAACAGGTATAATCAAGCAGATTAAAGGGAGTAAAGTATTGCATTCTGGAAACTGGTGTTTTATACCAGATGTTTTTAAAAAGTGACAGAATAACCAAAGGCGCATTTCCGAGAAAGTTCTCTGCAAGGCCTTACCACCTCCAGGAAGAGTCGGGGCAGTATGAGGTAAAAAGGAGGAAAGGGTCTTGTGTTCCCAAAGGCCCCTAATCCTTGCTTCTCTGACTTGTTCAGAGGACTGGGTAACACAACTGCCAGGCCAATGCCTGACAAATCACTCCACTTGCCTTAACTAGCGAAGTGGAGACTCTGGTTGATAACTGCAAGTCGCTCAGTCCTGTCTGACTCTGTGCGACCCCAAGGACTACACAGTCCCTGGAATTCTCCAGGTCAGAATACTGGAGTGAGTAGCCTTTCCCTTTGCCAGGGGATCTTCCCCACCCAGGTCTCACACATTGCAGGCAGATTCTTTACCGGCTGAGCCACCAGGGAAGCCCCTGGTTGGTAACGACCCCTGCAATTACCACCACAGAAGTCACATTCATGGCTCCAGGGAACACGTATGTCTGTCTCAAGCGGGGATGAAGCACCAAGCTCATTTACAAGTTTCATAAATTTAACTTTAATGAGACACCTCAGTCTGCATTAAAGTTCAAGAGACTCCCAAAACATGTTCTCTAGCCCTGTCATTAGGGGGTAAAGCATCTATTTGACAATTTAACTTGACCACCTGGGCAGGAAAACTCATGTCCACAAACTATACGTATGAATCCCAGAGGTCTTTTTGAAATTGAGTCATATCAGGTTTAGCAGCTGTATACACTGTTCTATCCAGTCAGTGATCTCGACGGGAACTTATTTTTCTCCCTTAGGAATTCACTGGTTTACAGTGCTACGCTCTGTGCTAGGTTGCTCAGTCACGTCTGACTGTTTGCAGCCCCGTGGACTGTAGTCCGCCAGGCTCCTCTGTCCATGGGATTTCTCAGAGTGGGTATGCCATACCTTCCTCCAGGGGATCTTCCCCACCCAGGGATCCAACCCACATCTCATGAGTCTCCTGCACTGCAGGCGGATCCTTTATTGCTGAGCCACCTGGGAAGCCCTGGGTCCGTGAAAAGAAATGAGAGACTGCTTTTTGTGTGCCTTTAAAAAGAACAGCCCCATTACTGAACCGAGTTACATGATCACAGGGGCAAGGTCACACTCACCCTCCTTAGGATGAGTACAGCACTTATATTTAGAACTAGATCGATCTGTAACCATTTCTCAGCTCTGTTCCTTATTAGCTGTGTGACCTTGGGCAAGTCACTTTACCTCTCTGAGCCGTGCAATCTTTTGCTTTCAGTTAGTCAACACAAATATGTTCTCCCACGCTGCAGGATTTCATGAGACGAAGCAGTGAAGTACATGAAAGTCTTACCTGGTGGCTCAGACGCTAAAGAATCCGCTTGCAATGCAGGAGACTGGGGTTCGACCCCTGGGCAGGGAAGATCCCCCCTGGAAAAGGAAATGGCAACCCACTCCAGTGTTCTTGCCTGGAGAATCCCCACGGACAGAGGGAGCCTGGAGGGCTACAGTCCATGGAGTTGCAGAGTCGGAGATGGATGAATGATTATCACACACACACACACACACACACACACACACACACACACACACATTAAAAATACACACACCTCCACCAAGTCAGTAGTCTACATAAAGTATGTACACATTTGTACAGTTCTGGGAAACATTACGGAGACTGAAGTCAGGAACACGATTCCTAACGTTGTGTAACACTTGGCACCAGTATGGAAAAAATGGCCCAAGCTGTAAGCTGCGCTCAGGGCAGTTAGTTGGCTCTTGAGTTGTAAAAAGGGAGTGCTTTCTATGAATCCTGCTATGATTTCGGTTGGTGGAGTTCACACCTACCACCAAGCCACTGCAGGACAAATTCGGAGCGGGTGCGCGGGATTGCTAAACCACTCCAAACCCTGGGCGCTGTGTGCATCTGCAACTTTCCGGCACTTGGGTTAAAAAAAATGCAGATTCTGATTGGGCACCGGCGGGGTGGGGACCCGGGCACCGCACTGCAAAGCGGCTGCCCGCTCGGATGTCCGTGCTGGGAATCCCTCGGCCCAGTCGGACCTCTGAGCAGGGCTCCATCACTACCATCACCTCCTCCTCCATACAAGACACTGGGGATCAGGAGCGTTTGCAGAGGCCGTGGAGCGGTCCCGTGCACTGCCAGAGCGCGAGCTTCAGCAGCAACTCGGCTTGGATCACACTCCCGCCTTCCGGCTAGGTCACCCCCAAACGCCTGCAGACGTCGGCAGAGGCTACCGCGCCCCCACCCCACCCCCAAATAGGCGGATGGAGGACCATGCCCTGCCTGTAGGATGCTACCAACCAGGTGAGTGCACCTCAGAGGGCAGGGCGCCGGCAGGGCCCC
Source organism: Dama dama (assembly GCF_033118175.1). Taxonomy (NCBI): domain Eukaryota; kingdom Metazoa; phylum Chordata; class Mammalia; order Artiodactyla; family Cervidae; genus Dama; species Dama dama. Next base: position 161,042,430 of record NC_083714.1, on the reverse strand, counting down.
CTGGAGGTCGGGGCGCAGATGGGGAAACTGAGGCAGGGTTGCTGCGCGCCGCGCTCGTGGCCTCTGGGGTGGGGGACCTCACCAAGAAACTCCACAGCCAGCACGGTGGTCCCCGAGCGCGCCAGCCCCCCAAGCGCGGCGCGGCCGCCGGAAGTGCCCTGGGAGCCGTCTACGCGGCAGCCCCGGGCGAGCGACCCGCCTGAGGTGACCGAGGGGTCTCCTCACACCGCTCGGTCGGTCGTGGCCCCCCGACCCCGGCGCCGAGGGCCTGCGTTTCCCCTCCGGCCAATCCCCAGGCAGCCCTGGCGGGAGGCGGCCGCAAACTACCCACCCAGAAGGAGGCCGTCCATGTCAAAAAGCAGGTGGGTGACGGGACGAGGAGGGGGTACGGGCGCCGCCATTGTGCCGCCGATTCTCTGCTGACTCGCCGGGTGGGCGGGGGCTAGGGGGAGGGCGGGGAGGAGGCGCCCGCAGGCGCGCTCCCGGCCTGCCCCGCGCGCCCCGAGCCGTTCTGCGCACGCGCGGCCCCCGGGCCGCCTCCTCGCTCCCGTGCCCCCATCCCCCAGCCACGGGCTGCTCCTGCACACGCACGCGCGCTCTGGCCTCCCTTCTTTCGACCCGGCGCACGCCCCCCTGAGCTGTTCTGCGCATGCGCGTCCCCGGGCCTTCCCTCCCCTCCCCCTCCTCCTCGCGCCCGCGCCCCCGAAGCTGCTCCGGCGCACGCGCGCTGCGGCCGGCCCGCGCACCGGGCGCTCTGCGCACGCGCGCCTCTCGCCTCCTCGCGCGGCCCGCGCGCGCTCTGAGCCACACAGCCGCTCGGCGGATGCGCGCTGCCGGCCTCCTCGCGCGGCTCCCGAGACGGCGGGCGCGTGCGCCCTGGGCCTCCTGCCCGCGTCCACCAGACCCGCTCACTTCACGCCCGTGAAAACTGGCCGGGAGGTTCAGTGACGGGCCCGAGCAGAGCCGCGTCCCTAGTCCGGGGGCCGGCGCGTACGGCTCGAATGTGGAACGCGCCTCAGGAGGGAGGGAGACCGCGGAGGGACAACCGCGCCTGAGGTGCTTCCTCTCTTCAGAGCCACCAAGTACATGGGCAACAGGGTGGACTTAATCATGGGGTCCCCCTCCCCGGGGGCTTCGGCCAGGGCCCCGGAGCGCCTGTCTCCAAACTCTTGGCAAGTTTCCCCTTCAGTTTATATCCGCCCCCACCCCCCACCTCGGGCTTCGCAGGGAGACTGAGCAATGGCGCGCGGGTCCCCCTCCTTGGCGCCTGTATCCCCGAGCAACCCTGGTTGGTATATCTCCCAGAGCAAATCCGCAGCCGAAGTCTGATAGCAGAGAGCCACAATCGGTTCGGTTCAATTTAGTCGCTCAGTCGTGTCCCGGCTCTCTGCGATCCCCGTGGACTGCAGCGCAGCCAGGCTTCCCTGTCCATCACCAGCTCCTGGAGCTTACTCAAAAAGTGTGTTGTCAAAGTAGTTAGTCGCTCAGTCGTGCCGGAGTGTGTGCGACCCCATGGACTGCAGCCCACCAGGCTCCCTCTGTCCGTGGAATTCTCCAGGCAAGAACACTGGAGTTGGTTACCATTTCCTTCTCCAGGGGATATTCCCGACCCAGGGGTTGAACCCAGGTCTCCTGCACTGCAGGCAGATTCTTTACCGACTGAGCTAGGAGGGAAACCCTTACTCAAACTCATGTCCGTTGAGTCGGTGATGCCATCCAGCCATCTCATCCTCTGTCATCCCCTTCTCCTCCTGCCTTCAATCTTTCCCAGCATCAGGGTCTTTTCCAGTGAGTCAGCTCTTCGCATCAGGTGGCCAAAGGATTGGAGCTTCAGCTTCAGCATCAGTCCTTTCAATGAATATTCAGGACTAGTTTCCTCTAGGGTGGACTGGTTGGATCTTCTTGCAGTCCAAGGGACTCATTGTCTTCCCTGATAGCTCAGTTGGTAAGGAGCCAGAATAGAAAGTGAAGTAGTTCTGTCCTGTCCAACTCTTTGTGGCCCCATGGACTGTGGCCTACCAGACTCCTCCGCCCATGGGATTTTCCAGGCAAGAATACTGGAGTGGGTTGCCATTTCCTTCTCCAGGAGATCTTCCCAAGCCAGGGATTGAACCTGGGTCTCCCGCATTGTAGGCAGACACTTTACGGTCTGAGCCACCAGGAAAGTCCATTGGCAGACGTCTTAAATGCCTTGCCGTTTTTGCTTTGTATGTCCCATCTGCCTTTGATTACTGAGTTTTCTTCACCCTCGCCCCCAAACTTTCTGAACACACGCTGAAAAGCAGCATTTCTTTTTTTTTCTTCCCAGTCTCAGAAATACCTTCCACCAACCAATTTCTATTTATTGTTAGCTGGTGTTGTAAAGGCACGTTGGCAAATGGGCTTCCAGGGTGGCTCAGATGGTAAAGAATCCTCCTGCAATGTGGGAGACCTGGATTCAGTCCCTGGGTTGGGAAGATCCCCTGGAGAAGGGAAAGGCTATTCACTCCAGTATACTTGGGCTTCCCTGGTGGCTCAGCTGGTGAAGAATACGCCTACAGTGTGGGAGACCTGGGTTCGATCCCTGGGTTGGCAAGATCCCGTGGAGAGGGGAATGGCTACCCACTCCAGTATTCGGGTCTGGAGAAGTCCACAGACAGAGGAGCCTGGCAGGCTACAGTGCATGGGGTTGCAAGGAGTCAGGAGAGGACTGAGCGATTTTCATTTTCAAATGCATGTTTAAACATAAAGATAGGATCTTTCAAGAGGCAGAAATAAGAAAGCTGCAGAGACTTTGAAATGTGAACATTGTATTTCTGGTGAAGTGTGTAAACTGGGCACTCAGACACCTTGGTTTAGCACACATCCGCATTAAACCTCTGTGCCTTCCTTTCCTTGTGCATGAAACGAAAGTGTTACATGGTGCAAGCCAGGACAAGCTGTTCAGTTCAGTCACTGTCTTGTCAGACTTATGAGACCCCCATAAAGGCAGCCCACCAGGCTGCTCTGTCCACAGGATTCTCTAGGCAAGAGTACTGGAGTGGCTTGCCATTTTCCTTCTCCTCCAAATGTGTGAGGCTGCTGTATGGAAGGACCACCAAGTGGGTAGATCCGACGACACGAAGTTAGTGCCTCCCAGTTCTGAAGGCCAAAAGCCCGGGATCAGAGGGTGGACAGGGTTAACGCCTTCTGAGGAAAGAGTTGGTTCCAGGCCTCTCTCCTTGGCTCCTCCATTGCCATCTTATCTCTTTATCTCACCATCTTATCTTCTCTCCATGCATCTGTTTCCATGTCCACATTCCCCTTTTTATAAGGACACCAGTCATCCAGGATTGCCACCCAGACTCATGACCACATTCTAATTTAATTACCCATGTCAAGACCTTCTCGTCAGGTAAAGTCACACTGAGGTACCGGTGGTTAGGACTCCAACGCTATTATTTTTTTAATGTTCATTATATTTATTTATTTGGCTCTTCTGGGTCTTAGTTGCAGCCTGTGGGATCTTCAGTCTTCGTTGTGGCATCTTGCTTTTTTTAGTTGCAGCATGTGAGATCTTGCGTTTCCAGCAGGCGGAATCCAGTTTCCTGTATGCATGCATGCTCAGCAGCTTTGGTCCTGTCTGACTCTGTGGTCCCGTGGACTGTGGCCCGCCAGGCTTCTCTGTCCGTGGGATTCTCCAGGCAAGAACACTGGAGCAGGTTGCCATTTCCATCTTCCAGGGGATCCTCCCCACCTAGGGATCAAACCCAGGTCCCAAGCATTGAGGCAGGGAGTCTTAGCCACTGGACCACCGTGCAAGCCCCTCCTATGCAGGGTTTTTGTTTTTGTTTTTGTTTTTTGACTGGGACACAGTTCAACCTGGAACACAGTTATTCCACAAATACTGGGGGTCTCCTGTCTGCCTGGGCTCACCTGTTGGACCCTTTAGAATTCTTGCTCGGCTTCTTTCCATTTTTGGAAACATAAATGGACACACAAATGAGAGAGTTACTCTTCTTCTCTGGTTCTAACAACTTTGTTGATTCCTTAGACAAAAGGAGTATTTTCAAAAGGGAAAGAAAAAAAAAAAAAAAAGCTCCAATGCCAGGGTTAAGAATTGGAAACAGCAAGGGTAAGGCCGAAGCTATAGGAAAGCTCTGTGTTAGGGAAAGGGGGTTAGAATGCACTTGTGGAGTTGCCTGGGTTTTGAAGTTTCATGATGATGTGCTGCAAAAATAAGCAAATACATAGATGCAGGTGATGAAGGTGTCAGATACACAGAGATACTTGGAGGGTCCCCCTCGCCCTGTTTCAGCCTCTGCAACCCTGGGCACGTCTGGGCAGACAATCCAGTTTGTTCACTTACAGGAAACCAATGTGCTGGCAGAGGGGAGTTCCCCTTTCACCGAGGCTAAGCGGGCAAAATCTCAGGGCAGTGCAGTTGCAGATTAGATACATTGGGAAACGTCTCCCACAAGGCTTGAAAACATGGCTCAAGTCATTTTTTTCTCCTTTTAAAGTCTTCTTTTCCACACCCTTCAGAAAGGTCTCTAGCCCACAATGGAAGACACCTCAAAACATCAACAACCACAAGAAAACTGAGTCACGCGTCTTTGCCACAAGCTCGACTGGGAAGAAAAAACAGGAAAATGTGTTCTATTCAAGTGGTTACTATACATGTCATTAGATGCTGTTTGTTGCTGTTTAGTCCCTGAGTTGTGTCCGACTCTTTGCAACCCCAAGGACCGCCAGGCTCCTCTGTCCTTGGAATTATCCAGGCAAGAATACTGGAGCTGGTTGCCATTTCCTTCTCCAGGGGTATCTTCCCACCCCAGGGATTGAACCCGGGTTTCCTGCATTGTAGCCAGACGCTTTACCGTCTGAGGCACCAGGGAAGTCCATTCTACATACACTATCACCTTGTGTCTTTTTTTAAAAATTATTTACTGACTATGCCGGGTTTTCGTTGCTTCACGAGAGCTACTCTCTCATGGCAGTGGACAGGCTTGTCCTTGCGGTGGCTTCTCTTGTAGGGCTGTAGGCATGCCGGCTTCGGTAGTTGCAGCACAAGGGCTCAGGAGTTGTGGCCCATGAGCTTAGTTGCCTCGCCGCATGTGGGATCTTCCCAGACCAGAGATTGAACGGGTGACCCCTGCGTTGCAAGGCGGGTTGGCGGGTTCTTCCCCAGTGGACCAGCAGGGAAGCCCACAGTCCCAGCTTACATCAACTTCCTTATCTTGCTGTCTTGCTTCTTCCGGCTGTACGCTTCCTTTTGTGTGTGGTATTTGGAGAGCTGCGTAGAAGCCAGGTTTTCTCTGGAAGCCGTGCCAGCCCTGCAGATGACCCTCAGCGGGCCTGCAGTTTCTTTCCGTAGCTCTTGTCTGCCCTGATCCTAGCAAGCGTGAGGTTGACGGGTGAGGCCCGACCTGCAGGTTCCACAGACAGAGCATCACAGCGCATCACAGCGGCTGAGCCGAGTCCGAAAGGGCTTTGTTGATTCGAGACGCAAAAAACATCTGGGGCTGCTACTGGCAGGAGCAGATGGACTTTGTGGTGAGTTTGGGAGATGCCAGCGTGCCCTCTCCAGGTGCAAGGGTTCCATACTCGACAGTCCTTTAGCTGGAGAACTCACAGGGGAGCAGCTTGAAAGTTTAAGGTATAGGAGATGGAAGACAGGCATCAGAGTACTAATATCTTTTTTTTTTTTTTTTGAGAATACTTTTAAATTTATTTATTTTAATTGGAGGCTAATTACTTTACAACATTGTGGTGGTTTTTGCCATACATTGATATGAATCAGCCACAGGTGTACATGCATTCCCCCACCCTGAACCCCTTTTTTTTAATGTGGACCATTTTTTAAGTCTTTACTGAATTTGTTACAATATCGTTTCTGTTGTTTACATTCTGGTTTTTTGGCCCCAAGGCAAGAGGGATCTTAGCTTGCTGACCAGGGATCAGACCCACACCCACCCTGCATTGGAAGGCAAAGGTCTCAACCAGTGGACTGCCAGGGAAGTCCCAAAGTACTTGTCTTGAGTGGAACTTTGATGTCTTTGTATGTATGTATAGAATAGCATATCTGTTGTATATATAAAATATGTATTTTATATGTGCTGTGTGCTCAGTCGCTCAGTCGTGTCTAACCCTTTGTGACCCTTTGGACTGTAGCCTGCCAGGCTCCACTGTCCGTGGGATTTTTTCAGGCAAGAATACTAGAGTGAGTGGCCATTTGCCTCCTCCCGGGAATCTTCCCTACCCAGGAATCCAACCGGCATGTCATGCGTTTCCTGCACTGTAGTCTCTGAGCCATCGAGGGAAGCCCTTATGTATGGATAGATAGAGATATACATAAAGTATATCCATGTATATATAAGGTATGTATATACATACATGTAAAGTGTGGATATACCTAAACATAGATTATTTGGGAAAGACCCTGATGCTGGGAAAGATTGAGGGCAGGAAGAGAAGGGGGTAACAGAAGATCAGATGGTTGGACGGCATCACTGACTCATTGGGCATGAGTTTGAGTAAACTCCAGGAGTTGCTGAAGGACAGGGAGGCCTGGCGTGCTGCAGTCCATGGGGTCGCAAAGAGTCGGACACAACTGAGCGACTGAACTGAACTGAACCACTCTCAGGACCTCATCCAAGCCTAATTACTTCCCTGGGAGTTTTAAGAAATACGTGTTTGGTCTTAGTTCCATTTCAGGCAGCTCCTGAAGCCCTTGCAATTTCTTAAGTGAGGAAAGAGATAAAGGTGTCTTTTGTTATGTTAATAAGGTGACTCTTGCAAAGCAGCTAATTGTGGGGACTGGTTGCCAGGGGAACCAATTTGCTTTCTTTTTTTTTTTTATTTTATTTAATTATTTTTGGCTGTGCCGGGTCTTTGTTGCCGGGTGGGCTTTTCTCTAGTTGAGACAAGCAGGGGCCACTCTCTAGTTGTGGGGTCCAGGCTTCTCAATGCAGTGACTTCTTTTGTTGCAGAGCACAGGCCTTAGGGTACCTGGGTTTCAGTAACTGCAGCTCTGGGTCACTGCAGGCTCAGTTGCTTTCAGCGTGTGGGATCTTTCCGAACCAGAGATTGAACACATGTGCCCTGCATGGTCAGGCAGATTCTTTACCACCGAGCCACCGGGGAAAGCCCCAAATCGATTTTCTCGTGAGAGCCTCAGAAAGTTCAGTTTCACCCCCAGCGTCCAAGGAAGAGTGAGGGGCTGGAGGTTGAACCAACCACCCATGGCCAATGGTATAATCAGAACACCCACATAATGAAGCCTCCATAAAAACCGCAGACGAGCTTGTGGGTCAGTGAGCCCGTGGAGGTGACGGGACGGTGGTTCCCTGGAGAGGGTGTGGGATCTCCGTGTCCTTTCCCCATACCTCCATATCCTTCCCCGGTGCGTCCCTGGCTGTTCCACAGTCGTATCCATTTATGATAAACAGGTGAACACGAAAGTCACCTGTTTTCCTGAGTTCTGTGAGCCATTGTAGGAAATGAAACTCAAGGAGGTGGTTGCCGGAACTTGCATCCTAAAGCTGGTCATTCAGAAGGACAGGTGACTACCTGGACTTTTGATTGATGTCTGAAGGAGGTGGGGTTGGGTGGGGGGCAGTTTGGTGGGATGGAGCCCTTACACAGTGGGATCCGATGCTGTCTCCCAGTAGATAGATCAGAATTGAGTTGTGGCTATAGACACCCCAGTGGTGTTGGAGAATTGTTTCTCCAAGGTGTCTTTCGTCATGTTAGCAAAGCAGCTAACTGGGAGGGGCTGGTTTTCCCCTTGAAAACCCTGCAATCGGAGCAGATAGCAGAACTAAACTCCTGTGGATAAACAGCAAGGCCCTAATGTATAGCCCAACGACCTATATTCAATATCCTGTGATAAACCGTCATGGAAGAGAATATGAAAAACAGAATGTATTCATATATGTGTATAAGTGAGTCAGTTTGATGTACAGCAGAAATTAACACAGCATTTTAATTCAACTATCCTAACCCTCACCCACTCCGGTATGCTTGCCTGGAAAATTCCATGGACAGAGGAGCCTGGCGGGCTACGGTCCATGGGGTTCTGAGCGACTGAGCAGACACACATACTTCAATCAAACTGTCACAGCATTTCTTAATCAGCTATACCACAATACAAAATAAAAAGTTTTAAAAAATGCTCTAAATGAGCTTAAAAAAATAAAATTACAAGCAAACGCTCAAAGATCCCACCTCCAAATCCTAGCTCACTGGGGGTTACGGCTTCCAGCTAGGAGTTTTAAGGGGACTTGAACATTCTGTCCATCATAGAATATCATCTTCTGTTCTTTAAAAAAAAGTCGGTAACCCAGCTTCTCTGCTTACTTCTGTCCTACGTAGAGTGACCAGGCTGTCCTTGCGTGACTGCAGGTTACCCGGTTTCAGGCAGGGAGCGTTTCCCCCGCAGGTTTTTATGGGGACCCGCCGCCAGCCTTCCTTGAGCTCCCACCCAATCCTGCAGAGTTAGGAGGCCATCCAGCCCAGGGGAGGCAGAGAAAGCATGACGGGCGTGAGCCCGCCCCTGCAGGCCTTTCAGGCAGGGAGTATGTTAGGGGCAGGTGCCTGAAGCTGACGTCTCTGCCCCCGACGACAGGAAATGCAGGTTGTGCTGCAGGCCTCTGGCCTCAGGGGCTGTGTGGGCTGATATGACACCAGGGGTGGCCTTTGGAGCAGGTGACCCCACGGCCTGGAGCACGCAGGTAAGAGACACAGAGAAAGACATGGTGAGTCGAGGTTTGGGAACCCTGCAGAGACCACTCGCCTGTGTACCCTGAGTTCAGGGATCCCCCCCACCGCCGCAACCTCAGCACTGTACATATTTGGGGCAGAAAGGTCATTACGCACTGAATTGCGTGCCCCCAAATTCAGCTTGGGAGCCCTGGTTGGACATCCGGGACCTCCAAATGTGGCCGTGTTTGGAGACCTTTAAAGAGGTGGGGATGAAGATAACTGGAGGTCACTAGGGTGGGCCCTGGTCCTGCAGGACCGGGGTCCTTATAAGAAGAGGAGGTCGGCTCACAGACACACACGGCGCGGACGGCCACGTGGGGACTCAGGGAGCAGATGGCTGTTGACACGCCCAGGAGAGAGGCCTCGGGAGGAACCAGGCCTGCCCGCACCTGGATCGTGAACGTCCAGCCTCCAGGACGGGGAGAGGACACACTCAAGTCTGTTACTGAAAAGCCATCCAGCCTCTGGTACTTCGTTATGGCGGCCCTGGCAAAATAATAGGATAATTTTCAATGGCAGGAGGATTGTTTCTGGGCCTTGTAGGATATGTAGCAGCCTTCCTTGTCTCCACCGTCTAAATGACATATGCCATACAGACATACCTCCTGTATGTCTGGTTATCAATCCGTCCATCTATCAGTCCTATAGATCTAGCCACTATCTATCCATCCATCCATCCATCCTTCTATCTGTCCACTTCTATCTGTGCATCCATCTGTACATCTTCTGTCTATCCATTTATCTAGCCATCCATCCATCCATCCATCCTCCTATGTATCCACCCATACGTCTGTTATCCATCCTTCGCTATCCGTGTATCAGTCCATCCATCTTCTATCTATGTATCCATCTATGCATTTATCTGTTCATCCATCCATCCTTTATCCATCTACTCATCCATCCGTCTTCTGTTGATCCATTTATCTGTCCACCCAACCGTCTGGGCATGTGTCAGTCGCTCCGATTGTCAGTTGTGTCCGATTCTTTGCGACCCCATGGACAGTAGCCTGCCAGGCTCCTCTGTGCATGGGATTCTCCTGGCAAGAGTACTGGAGTGTGTTGCCATTTCCTCCTCCAGGGATCTTTCTGACCCAGGGATTGAACTCGAGTCTCCTCTTCCTGTCTTATCTGTCCATCCATACTTCTATCTATCCATCCACCTATATCCATGCATCCATCTATCTATCCATCCATCTATATTCTAACTATCCATCTATCCATTTATCTCTCTATCCATCTATCTGTATTTCTGTCTGTCCACACATGCACACACATGTATGGAGTCATATGTACACGGAATCCCAGGAACCTACTGAAACAAGAACTCAGAGCAGCAGCTCAGAAGTTCCACCCTGCATATGCAGTCAGCTTCCTCATGCCCCTTGACTCCAAGAATCCTTGACCCGATTCAAAGAGCTCTCAGTCTGGGATTCAAGAGGAATTAGAGAAAAAAAAAAAAAAAAAGATATGCTCCCTGTAGAGCTGAACCATTTCACTGATTCATTTTTACAACACCTTCCTGACAACAGCACGCTCATTTTGCGGCTTAGACAACGTGTCCTTCCACGCTTGTAAAACCCAGTTAAGTGTCCTGCTAATTAACCCTTTCCTTAGCCAGACGCCAGATAAGGAAGCTGACGGGAACTGGCTGTGGTTGCTCAGTTCCTGGAGAACTAGGGTCTGTCTGTCTGGTTGCCGGTTTGCTGGAGCCGTCTGTCTCACCATGCGTCACCTGCCTCTGCCCCATCGTTTGTCTTCACACGTCTGCAAGACGTGGGTACCGCTCAGCGGAGATTGGTGGCCTGGCAGACTGGAGCCCGGTGGTCCCTGCGGCTCTGGGCGGGTGGGCGCCTGTAGAGTCTGCTCTGCTCCAGCCCTGGGGGGCTCATGAGCCTTGTCCCTGCTTCCTCCAGCCCGAGGAGACGTGCTTCCACATCACGTTCAGTGTCAGGATGGGCCCACGCAGGGATCCTCCTGTGACAAGGGGGGAAACTAAAAGCTCTGGCTTTAGGACTTCCCTGGTGGTCCAGTGGCTAAGACTCCGTGCTCGCAATGTAGGCAGGCCCCAGTTCCATCCCTGGTCAGGGAACTAGATCCCACGGGCTGCAGCTAAGAGTTTGCATGCCATAGTGAGGATCCTGCCTGCTGCAACTAAGACTCACAGCAGCCAAATACATCAATAATTTTTTTTTTTAAAGGAATGCCTTTCTCACCTGCCTGAAGGCAAGATCTCCTCATTTACATACTCCATGTGATCTCTGAGCTCTACGTTAGCACTTCAGAGCTGTGATTCTCCATTGCTTAAATAGGCAGTAAGATATAGCTATGTCTGAGCCCCATACCTACCATCAGCAAGCTCAGGAGAAAGACTCCCTCTGCCACCACATCCTGGTGCATAGTAGGTGCTCAACTAGACCTGCATGCGTGCTCAGTAGAGTCCGACTCTAGGTGACTCCATAGACTGTAGCCTCACAAGGCTCCTCTGTCCATGGGATTCTCCAGGCAAGAACACTGGACTGGGTTGCCATTTCCACCTCCAGAGGATATTCCTGCCCCAGGGATCGAACCCACATCTCTTGCATCTCCGGCATTGGCAGGCAGATTCTTGACCACTGAGCCTTCTTGGAAGCCCCCACTCAACTAAATATGCTATGTAGTCCTTTACTACAAAGAAAAAAGAAGCAAGCTCTGGCTTCTGTACGTAGCTGGCAGGGCAGTAGGGACCATGGTTCTGCTCCCCTCTATTTGTCTCCAGTCCAGGGAGCTCTGGGAGGGATGCCTGGTGTGGATGGCTGCGTGTACCGCTTGTGGTTTTTTCCTCCTGGGTGCGGTGGGTATTTTTGCAGGAAGGTCATTCATCTTGACCGTCTTTGCTATCAGACTACCACCCAGGAGACCTGCCTACCAGAGAGAGGGCTCTGTTTCCTCCTCACAGTGGTAAATGGCAAAAGTGGTCCACAGACCAGGGCATCAGCACCGTCTGGGACCTTGCCAAAAATGAAGAGCCCCCAGGCCCCACCCATCCCACCTGAACCAGTATCTGCATTTCACCCAGATTTCCAAAGGGATCTTGACCACTGACCTACCCCCAAACCCCGTGGTGTGTGTGGTGGGCAGATGTAAGAGAATCTTGGCTTGTGATGATTTTATGAAAAAAAACAGGAAATCAGTTGAGTCCAGGGAGAGTGGCCGTCTTGCTTCTTCTCAAGGAACCAACAGGCAGAACTATCTCTTTTTATATTGTCTGTGTTTTTGAGGTTTCTTCTGCTGTGGATAGTCAAAACCACATCCCTCATAGATGACTGATGAGAAAATCAAATGCGTTCATGATTCTGTCTGTGTGTGTATCCATCTCTCCATCTCTCTATCCATCCATCTATCCCTCTATCATATCTATTTACCTATCTATCTATCCATCTGTCTATCCCTTCATCACATCAATCATCCATCCATCCATCCACCTATCCATCCATCCATACTTCCATCCATCCATCCACTTATCCATCCATCTATCCATCCACCTATCCATCCATCCACCTATCCATCCATCCACCTATCCATCCATCCATCTATCCATCCATCCATCCATCCATTTGTCCACTCATCTATCCATCCATCAATCCCATCTATCTGTCCTGTCCATCTCTTTCTCTACATCCATTGATCTATCTATCCATCTATCTATGTCTGTCTGTTTATCTATCCATCTGTCTATTCTGTCATATCTATCTATCTACTTGTGTATCATCCATGCATCTGTCCACCTGTGTCTGTTTATCTAACTATGTATCCATCCATCCCTCTATCCCTGTATCTATCCATCCAATCTATCTATCCATCTGTCTATCGCTCAGTCATATTGTCATATCTATCTATCTATCCATCCATTCATCTATGTCAGTCTATCTATCCATCCACCCCTCCCTCCCTCTGTCTATCTATCTATCCTGGAGACCACCAGCAAAAAAAAAAAAAAACTGTAAGAAAAAAAGGAAAAAGAAAGGCCCCAAAATAAACCAAATGAAGAAACATTTGGTTTTTTTCCATCTGCCATTTGAATGTTAACCTATAATAGCTGCAGCACAGTGTCCAACTAAGTAACTCTTAGCCCAGGCTCACCCAGAAAGGCAGGTTTTGTCCTGTTTAGCTTGACCAAGCAAACCACAGTGAAGCAGACAGCAGAAAGACGGTAGTGGAAAGCAGGCTGCTGGTCGCCTCCTCTCCTTCCCTAAGATAACACAAGCCTGGAAAAAGTAGTGCAGCTTGTACGGTCCCTCGGAAATCCACAAGCCCCTTGTCCACTCAAAATGCGTCATACTTGAGGTCCAGGATACTCTCCTCTCATTTTTTTTCTCTTTAAACCTAGCATTTCCCAAACATGTCACACACTCCCTTTAACAAGAAAGTAACCTCTGTTAACTTCCCTTTGAGTTGGACCTCTGTTCCCTCCCCCACCCTGCACCAAGAACGTGCTTTTAGAAATGCCAGACTACTCATATGCTTGGGGTCCACTGGGACCCTCCAGCTCTCTCGACCAGATTGTCCTAAAGCAATCACTGAGAATGAACTTAGCATCCTGGCAAGTCACTGTGGTACCCAGAGCATTAAAGTAAGCATAAATTTGCATAGTAAATTGTACAGACAGAACCTGAAGTAGCTCAAAGGGTAAAGAGTTTAAGGATCTTGAAAATGGGATGTGTGTGTATATACAGACAGGCACACACATTTATGTGACATATGTAAGGAATCGAGTTGTGTGTGTGATTTTAAGCAACTTGAGGCATTATCTTTACATAAAATTTAAACTTACAAAGACACACATTCTTCTGTGGTATCAGTTCAGTTCAGTCGCTCAGTCGTGTCCGACTCTTTGCAACCCTATGCACGCCAGGCTTCCCTGTTCATCACCAACTCCCGGAGTTTACTCAAACTCATGTCCATTGAGTCGGTGATGCCATCCAACCATCTCATCCTCTGTCGTCCCCTTCTCCTCCTACCTTCAATCTTTCCCAGCATCAGGGTCTTTTTCCAATGAGTCAGTTCTTTGCATCAGGTGGCCAAAGTATTGGAGCTTCAGCTTCAGCATCAGTCCTTCCAATGAATAATTATGCTTGGATGTGGGTATAAGAAAAGCAAGAGGAAAGGTCAGGCATATCATGTACACATACTTAATTTGCCTATGTATGAACATCATATTATTGATAAATAGACGTGTGTGTTGCCTTAAGAAACAGGTTGTGGGCTTCCCCGGTGGCTCAGTGATAAAGAATCCATGGGCCAATGCAGAAGACACGGGTTCAGCCGCTGGTTCAGGAAGATCCCACATGCCCCTGGGTAACTCAGCCCATGCGCCGCTGAGCCTGTGTTCTAGACCCCGGGAGCCACAACTTCTGCAGTCTGTGAACGTTAGAGTCTGTGCTTTGCAACAAGAAAAGCCACCGTAATGAGAAGCCCACACCTCGCAACTACACAACGGACACTGCTCAACACAGCTAGGGAAAAGCCAGAGTAGCAGTGAAGACCCAGCATAGCCAAAAAAAAAAAGAGGAAAAGAAATGTAGGTGAACGTTTTTTCTGTATAATTTGGTGTACGTGTAATACAAAGGGTGTATGTGTAAAGAGAGTTGTTCCAGCTTCAGTGGACGGGATGGATCAAACAGTTACACTAAATGTATTTTGTTCCTTTGCGGACACATTTCAATCAAATATGTTTGTGGGCAGCCAGCCCGTATATGAATGGATAAAGAAGAACGTTTAAAAAAAGCATCTATTCCAGCCCCGTCTCCCCTGAAAGAACCTCCGTGGCGATCAATCCCTGTGACCCGCTCCCCTCTTGGAGTCACGGGAATGCCACGCAAAGGAAGGTGATTTACTGGGACTCGATTTGGGGTTTGATAATAAAGCCATAATACCTTCAAGTCCCCAAAAGCAGTATATCAAGGACAAGACTGCGATTAGCCCGGCTCGTGAAGAAACCAGTCGTGCTTGATAATTAAAAACCGTAAATAACCGAAAGCAGCAACCTTGAAATGACTCAGATTTTTTATGTCTCCCTCTGTTGTTCAGCTCTGGTCCGTGTTACGTGTGGCCCCAGAGGAATGAGTCAGTGAGTGGGGTCCACGTGTGTTCTGCTCTTTGCTCCACGAGAACCTCCCTTTAGCCTCCATGGAGGGTCTCAAGACGTAGCTCAGTTGGTAAAGAATCTGCCTGCAATGCAGGAGACCCAGGTCCGATCTCTGGGTCAGGAAGATCCCCTGGAGAAGGAAATGGCAACCCACTCCAGTATTCTTGCTTGGAGAATCCAATGGACGGGGGAGCCTGGCGGGCTACAGTCCATGGGGTTGCAAGAAGTCGGACATGACTTAGAGATGTAACAGTGGTTGTCATATTTTAGCATTCTGGGCTTCATTTTTATTTTCATATTTTTTACTGTACTAGAGTCGATTTACAGGGTGGTATTAATTTCTGCCATACGGCATGGTAATT
Organism: Dama dama; assembly: GCF_033118175.1. Lineage (NCBI taxonomy): Eukaryota > Metazoa > Chordata > Mammalia > Artiodactyla > Cervidae > Dama > Dama dama. The sequence continues at coordinate 161,027,220 of NC_083714.1, read as the reverse complement.
CAGTTACACATATGTATGGAACAAAAGTGCAAGTGTTAGTTATGCCCAACTCTCTGCGACCCCAGGGACCATAGCCCACCAGGCTCCTCTGTTCGTGGCATTCTCCAGGCAAGAATACTGGAGTGGGTTGTCATTTTCTTCTCCAGGAGATCTTCCCGAACCGGGGATAGAACCGGGTCTCCTGCATTGCAGGTGGGTTCTATACTGTCTGAGCCAGCAAGAAGGCCCTCCATTCTTTTTTTTTTTTTTTTTAATATTCTTTTTCGTTATGATTTATCACAGATACAAATAGAGTTCCCTGTGCTATGCAGTGGGACCTTGTTGTTTACTCATCCTGTGTATAATAGTTAGCATTTCTGGGCTTCCTCTTTTTATATATATTTTTTTAATGAGATAGAGCTGATTTACAGTGTTGTGTTAACTTATGCTATACAATGAAGTGATGCAGTTATGCATATAAATTCTTTTTTGAGTCTTCTTTTTCCACTATCCTTTATCACAGGGTATCGAATAGAGTTCCCGGGTCTATACAGTGGCATCTTGCTGTTTAGTCCTCCTGTGAATAACAGTTAGCATTTCTGGGCTTTCATTTTATACTTTTTAGTGAAGCTTACTTGATTTACAGTGTTGTGTTAATCTCTGATGTACAGGAAAGTGACTCACTTAGACATATATATATATATATATATATATATACACTTTTCCATTCTCTTCTTTTAATTTAAATTATTTTTTTTAATCGAAGGATAATTGTTTTACAGAATTTTGCTGTTTTCTGTCAAACCTCAGCATGAGTCAGCCATCGGTATACATATATCCCCTCCCTGTCGAACTTCCCTCCCATCTCCCTGCCTATCCCACACCCAGGTTGGTAGAGAGCCCCTGTTTGAGTTTCCTGAGACATTCAGCAAATTCCCGTTGGCCATCTGTTTTACATACGGTCATGTAAGTTTCCATGTTACTCTCTCCGTATATCTCACCCTCTCCTCCCCTCTCCCCATGTCCATAAGACTATTCTCTATGTCTGTTTCTCCATTCAGTCAGTTGAGTCACTTGGTCACGTCCGACTCTTTGCGACCCCATGGACCGCAGCACACCAGGCCTCCCTGTCCATCACCAACTCCCGGAGTCCACCCAAACTCATGTCCGTTAAGTCGGTGATGCCATCCAACCATCTCACCCTCTGTCGTCCCCTTCTCCTCCCGCCCTCAGTCTTCCACAGCGTCAGGATCTTGGTCTCTCTATTGCTGTAATTTTCCTTTCTCTTCTATCACGGGGTATTGAATAGCGTTCCCTATGCTCTGTAGAGGTCCTACTGTAGTAGAACCTTGTTGTTTTCCCATCCTCTATATGCTCATTCACAGTTCCGGGCTTTACTTTTATACATTTCAATGAAGTTTACTTCATTGTGCAGCAAGCTGATTCAGTTACACACATGTCTTCTTTTCCCCTTCTCTTGTATCACAGGAGCTTGTTGTTTATCCCTTCGATATGTACTTGTTCACGTTTCTGGGCTTTCCTTTTATACATTTCTGTGAAGTATCCTTGATTTACAGGGTCGTGTTAATCTCTGCGGTACGGCAAGGTGACTCAGTTAGACACCTGTATTCTTTTCCCCCTTCTCTTGTATCACAGGACCTGGTTGTCTATCCCTTCTGTATATACTCGTGAACATTCCTGGGCTTTTGGAGGTGGCGCTGGCCTGCCGAAGATTCGCTGAGCCCATCCTGAAATTCTCAGCAGAACCTGTACCCCGGGAATGTGGCCACTTGGTCCCAGGCATACAGAGAGGACAGAAACTGCTTGTAGATAATCATAAGGCAGCCGCCCAGTGGATCCTGAGGTTCCAGGCCCCCGTCCGACTCACGAGAGGAACCTCCCATGAATGTCCAGTCGCCCTGGCCCCAGCCGCCTGATTTGCCCTGAGATTCCAGTTCCTCCACTCAACGCCCTCAGGGCCAAGCCTCGGTTCGGTCTTGGAGAAGGAGTCTTGGCTTGCCAGTCTTTGGCTGACTGCCCTCGGGTGGGCAGACTGCCCTCAGCTGTTTGTCCGCTGGACTCTCCTCTGCTGAGTCCCAAGCGGGAAGGCGTGTCCGGTTTCAGCTTGAGGGTTCCCTCGGTGATCAGTGTGGTGAGACAGGCGTGGAACACCCCCGAGGTTCTGCCTTGAACAATTCCATTTCTAGGCCTCTACAAGGGTTTCTGTTCTGCCGGGGGCGGGGGGTGGGGTTTGGAAGGTACCTGGAATGTGGGATCTTACTTCCCCGACTGGGGATCAAACTCGCATCCGTTGCCTTCAGGACAGGGAGTCAACTCCTGGACCGCCAGGGAATTCCCTGCAACGGTGAATAACACAAAGCCTCTGTTCTTCCTGACCTCAGAGAGCAGTGGCTTCCATCTTTCAGGTGCAAGCTTTTCACTTCCAGTCTCTAAAACTGGTCCAAGAGTCAGTTGCTGAGCCTTATCTGACTCTCTGGGATCCCACAGGACCGTAGCCCACCAGGCTCCTCTGTCCATGGGGATTCTCCAGGCAAGAATTCTGGAGTGGGTTGCCATTTTCTCCTCCAGGGCATCTTCTGGACCCCGGGATTGTACCCGGGTCTCCTCCATTAGCAGGCAGATTCCTTATTGTCTGAGCCACCAGGGGGGCCCCCCAAAACTGGCCCTGAAGGAGCCTCTATTTACCTTCCATGCACTGCACCCTGGTTCTCTTATCTGGTGAGGAACCTCGCCTTGAATGCAGGAGAAGAGCCAACCACTGCTCCGGGCTGGTCGTATACTTTTCTGAAGTCATACGGGTAGCCTGGGGCCTGACTTCAAGTCTGCCTTCCATTCAATAAAATAAATCCTTGGGGTGGGGAGGGTAGCACCCTCTAGTTTATGGTAGCAGGGTAGTAAACCCTCTAGTTTATGGTAGCAGGGTAGTAAGGGCTGGCTGAGGGGCAAAAAAAAATAATAATAAAGTCCTGGAGGAATAGTTAATGCAGGCAGCCAAAACCTCGGTGGGCTCTGTGTCCTGGCAGCAAGAGGGGAAAAGAACAGCCTAGCTGTTGTCAAGAGAGCTGCGATGAACACTGGGGGATGCGCGTCTCTTTCAAGGCTGCTCTCCTCGCTGTGTACGCCCAGCCGTGGGATTTTTGGGGCGTACACCCATGGCTGATTCATGTCAATGTACGGCAAAAACCACCACAATGTTATAAAGTAATCAGCCTCCACTGAAAATAAATAAATGAATTTTAAAAGAGAGAGAGAAGATAACAGCTTTCTTTGGTATTAGAATCCTGCCTTTCCGGTGTGTTTTTTCTGTAGTCACGTATGGATGTGAGAGTTGGACTATAAAGAAACCTGAGCAGCAAAGAATTGATGCTCTGAACTGTGGTGCTGGAGAAGAGTCTTGAGAGTCCCTTGGACAGCAAGGAGATCCAACCAGTCCATCCTAAAGGAAGTCAGTCCTGAATATTCACTGGAAGGACAGATGTAGAAGCTGAAACTCCAATATTTTGGCCACCTGCTGTGAAGAACCGACTTATTGGAAAAGTCCCTGATGCTGGGAAAGACTGAAGGCAGGGGGAGAAGGGGACGACAGAGGATGAGATGGTTGGATGGCATCACCGACTCGATGGACATGAGTTTGTATAAACTCTAGGAGTTGGTGATGGACAGGGAGGCCTGGCGTGCTGCAGTCCACGGGATCACAAAGAGTTGGACACGACTGAGCGACTGAACTGAACCGACTCTCCCTGTGTGTATGAGAGTGGGAGCGAGTCTTTGCTTTACCTCTGCCCTGCGAGGACTCAGAGAGGCCCCTTAGAGAGGGTGGGACCTCAGGCTGGAGCTCTGGGGCCCTGAGAAGCTGATTCCTGCCTGAGGGACCAAGCAGGGGGATGCGCTGGTAAAAGCTGGGCTGGCCCAGATGCTCAGAGATGCTGACCTCGGTGACCCCTGACGACGGGCAGAGCCAAGATCTTGCAGCCATTGGGATTTCTGCTCCTGGGGGTGGGAGAGACTCCAGATGAGAGGGACCCACCGTCAGGCTCTGGAATTGCCGCTGGGGAGGACACTTGCTGGGACAGGTCCCAAGAATTTGTCCCAAGGCTCTTCTGAGGGCGGGTCAGCATCCAGAGGCCTGGAGCCATCTCTGGGCACTACGGGGTCGTAGGGGTGTGGTCTGCCCTTTTACGTCGTCTCTCCCTTCATATTCCTTGCTGGGAGAGACCCAAGAGCACCTATAAGGGTAGGGAATGATCCATGAGGATATCAGAGGCTCCTTCCTCGTTCTCTCCAGGGCCTCGGACCACTAAGACGGCACCTTAATGGATGGCTAACTGACTTACCCCAGAATTAAGCCAGGGGTTTTAGAATCTAAAGGCATTGTGGTCTGACCTTTACAGCAGTCCGCGACCACAAACATCAACAGGGTTTGCTGGAATCGTGACCTCCACGCCACGCTTTGAACCATCTCTCCGACCAGTAAGTTTTATAGAGACATCCCCCCACCCCAAAGACCAAATGTCAGCTTTGGATGATGTCTGGGTCATGCGTGCGTGCGTGCTAAGTTGCTTCGGTCATGTCTGACTCTGCGACTCAATGGACCGTAGCCCAGCAGGCTCCTCTGTCCATGGGATTCTCCAGGCAAGAAAGACTGGAGTGGGTTGCCATGCCCTCCTCCAGGGGATCTTCCCGATCCCGGGATCGAACCCACCTCTCCTGCATTGCAGGCAGATTCTTGCCCACTGAGCCACTGCAGAAGCCCCCCACCGGGTCATGCTTACTCAGGCTCAATTCTTTTTTTTTTATTCAGGCTTCACCTTACTATCATTCCTGGGTTTCCATAAAGAACGGGAAACCTGTCAGCAGCCGCTGCCTTGTGTATTAATTATAGGAGTACCCGCCAAATGCCCGGGGCATACAAATTAATTAAAACTGATGTTTTATTTATAGATGTGGAATCATGAAAACAAAGACAGAGTTAGTCTTTTTTTTCCTTAAACCTAAACAAAAGAAAATGATGATAGGAAGAGAGACATGGTGGGTATGGACTTCCCTGGTGGTCCAGTGGCTAAGACTTCACGCTCCGGATGCGGGAGGCCTGGGTTCAATCCCAGGTCAGGGAACTACATCCCGCATGACGGCGACTAAGGCAGATGCTTCTGTGTGTCGCAAGGAAAACCTGGCAGAGCCAAATAAGTAGAGAAAAGAGACGTGCGTGCTAAGCCGCTTCAGTGGTGTCTGACTCTTTGCGACCCCATGGGCTGCAGCCCGCCAGGCCTCCTCTGTCCGTGGGATTCTCCAGGCAAGAGTACTAGAAGAGTCACCACACGGCCCCGGGGAAGTTATAGGGAATCGTCACCCGGGTTGCCATTTCCTTCTCCAGGGGATCTTCCCCACCCAGGGATCGAACCTGAGTCTCCTGCATCTCCTGCACTGGCCAGGCAGGTTCTTTACCTCTGAGCCACCAGGGAAGCCCCCAGAGAGACACAGGGGCAAGCTGTCTTGTGATGGGCAGAAATGTTCCCCCAGACGTGTGGGCAGGGGCGTCCAGGGCTCACTTCCTCTCTGGTGCTTGCCACCCTGCCCACGAGGTTCGTGGTGGGCGGGTGAGTGACCCGGCTGAGCATCCTCACCCCGGGTGTCGGTGGGGAATGCATTCCTCGGGGCTCCGTGTGCGGCATGTGGCGCGATGGGCAGGGAGGCGGGAATGGTTTCCTACACGCTGTGCACGGAGCAGGTTGTGTGCCCGCCCTCACCTGTCACCCCCCAACCCTGCACTGGGGACCACCGGGTGATCAGTGGTCCCTGCAAGCGCCCCCACCCCACTGCGTTTCCGCACGCCCCTTCTCCACCCACACCCGGGGTATGCCTGTCAGCCGTGGGCCAGCCCTAGCGCACCTCCGACGTGCTCTGCATAAACGTCCTCCGAGATGACCGTCGCGTCCTTTTGATTCCTTTCCCCCCCCACCCGGGGCGTGATGACTGAGGCCAGCAAGCCCAACTCCTCTTCTGATTTATGCATGAGGCACTCGGGCGTTAGGGAGACTCAGGTGCGCCGAGATAACTTTTTTATGAGAGATTCACCGGTTGTCCGGGGATGACTTTACAGCCGGGTGACGATTCCCTATAACTTCCCCGGGGCCGTGCGGTGCCTCTTCAGAAGCCGGGCAGGCAGGGGGCCCCAGGGGTGTCGGCCCGTGCGGTCAGTTGGAGAAGCTGCGTGAGGTCCTGCAGTCAAGTCCGGGTACCTTGTCTGTTTCACCGTGAATAGCTTGGTGAGTTGCATTCATTTGTTTCCGCAGCACCCCCCCAACCCGCTTCTCGACTGCCAAGCGATTCAGATAAATGATGACTGAAAACGGCTCCTGGCAATAGGGACTTTAGGGCAGAGCTTCAAAGGGCGTCTACAGTTTCCTGTTTTGTTCCTTTTATGGGATAGTGAAATAGCCTACAGGTCACGACTTGATTATATTAAGTCGACGGTCTCGTTGTTGTTGTTCAGTAGCTAAGTTGTCTCTGACTCTTTGTGATCCCGTGGACGGCAGCACACCAGGCTCCTTTGTCTTCCACTACCTCCCGCAGTTGGACATGGGTTTGGGTGGACTCTGGGAGTTGGTGATAGACAGGGAGGCCTGGCGTGCTGCGGTTCATGGGGTCGCAAAGAGTCAGACACGACCGAGCAACTGAACTGAACTGAACATGTCCGTCGAGTCGGTGATACCATCCAGCCATCTCAGCCTCTGGTGCCCCCTTCTCCTTTTTGCCCTCAATCTTTCCCAGCATCAGGGTCTTTTTCAATAGGTCGGCTCTTTGCATCAGGTGGCCAAAGGATGAGACAGAGATTTCTGAACCATCTGGAGTGGGAGTAATGAAAGCGTTACCTTGCAAAAAAAAGAGTGTTACCTTTTGAAGAAACCCGCAGAGCCACCTGCAGTGGTTTATCTGATATGTAGTCATTTGTTTTTGCTCTGAAACAAGGAGGTCTGGTGGGAGAGGGAATCAATTGCCAATTCATTCTTTTGTCTTTCTTTCTGGATGAAAGCCCTAAACACGAGTTTGGTAAAAAGAACAGTGACTAGACATCCTGGCGGTTCAGTGGTTGAGATTCCGTGCTTCCAAGGCAAGGGGAGTGAGTTCAATCCCTGGTCAGGGAACTGATAGTCCCCATGTCGCTTCGCATGGACAAATAAATAACTTTTAAAAGTTAAAAAAGAAAAAAGAGTAGTGGAGAGCTCAGGAGGAAGAACTCGAAGAGGAAGTGAGCAGAGAGGTACGTTTTGTGCTATAGTTTATCTCAAGAGAGACATGTAAACAATTAGCCTTGCCAACCATAATATCAGAACCACTGCCTCTGAGTTCGATACAAGGAATATAAACAAGACGCATGTGCCCTGAAACAGATTCTGTGAAAGACTGATTTCATTCTCAGCTTGCTTTGGAAAAGCAACTGCTTGCTTTTTCCAAAACAATTTGGAGGCAGAATGAATAGCAGGTCCACTATTTTCTTCCTTTTTCTTTTTTTTTTCACTTTACATCTGTTTTCTTTCTTAAATATATGAATGAGTCTGCCATGAACCACTTGAATCCGTGTCCTGAGAAACAGCAAAGAACCATGTTTCCTAATTGAGAGGCTTGCGCGTCGATCAATGTGTCCTCAGGACAGTTTCGTCTTGGGTTCTTTGTGCCTGCAATGGCTGTGTTTTTGGATGTGCTGTTTATTACTCCAGGGTTTGGCTGTGTCGTCTATCTTTATAAAGGAGCTGGGTTAAACAGGGAATGCATTTGCAGTTCAGAAATCAACCATTTTTTTTCTGTGCGTGTCTATCAGTTACAGAAAATCAGCATTTGGGACGATGTATCCTTGGCAATGTATGCCACACGTAACCTCCTTATTATGAACCAACCAAATATGTGATTTTTCTCCCAGAGATAGAGGCTGAGAAATGCATGTGAACCCCATTCAGCCTGACGCTTCATGTCTCTCTTATGAACAAATAATCAGAATCAATTAAGATGTCCACTTCTTGCTTGCTTTTCTTCTTATCTGGGGGTCAACATATTTCCTGTCTCCCTCAGTTTTTCTCCATTCTGCTGTCCCTTGCACATTGAATTAGAGGGACTGATAGAAATGCTTGTCATCTAAGATGATGTCACTGAAAATGGTCAGGCTGTTTTATTGAAAGATTCCTCTGTGTCATCGTTATTTGCCAACACACTCTGTGTGTTCACTAACCACGTGAGGATACCCGAGAGATTATTCCTGTGAATTGGTGTTTGCAGGGACATTCCTATTTGCCAACTGAGATATTGCCCCATATTCCTTTATAAGGAGATTGTAACGTGACAACTGATGATATCAGGACTCAGAAGTGTAAAAGCTTTCAGAGAAAAAAATGTGTCCCTCTACTTGTATTTAAAGGGTAAACAGTATCTGGCAGGGATCCCTTAAAAGGTTGAATGAAACGGTCTTTTTTTCTTCTTCTTCTTCTCTTTTTTCCCCCTTTCTTTTATTTATTTATTTTTTTAAGTTGCTCAGTCGTGTCCAACTCTTTGCCACCCCATGGACTGTAGCCTACCAGGCTCCTCTGCCCATGGAATTTTCCAGGCAAGAGTACTGGAGTGGGTTGCCATTTCCTTCTCCAGAAACTGTCTCTAAAAGACTGTGGCTGGGCAGTGTTCCTCAAAACACTATTTACAGTAGCTAGGAAGAAGAAGTGAAGTCGCTCAGTCATGTCTGACTCTTTGCGACCCCATGGACTGTAGCCTACCAGCCTCCTCCATCCATGGGATTTTCCACGCAAGAGTACTGGGGTGGGCTGTTATTTCCTTCTCCAGGGGATCTTCCCTGCCCAGGGATCAAACCTGGGCCTCCCGCACTGTAGGCAGACGCTTTATCGTCTGAGCCACCGGGGAAGTCACAGTAGCTAGGACATGGAAGCAACCTAGATGCCCATCGACAGATGGATGGATAAAAAATTGTGGTGCACATACACAGTGGAATATTACTCAGCCATGAAAAGGAAGACATTTGAGTCCATTGTGATGAGGTCGATGAACGTAGAGCCAATTGTACAGAGTGAAGTAAGTCAGAAAGAGAAAAAGCAAATATCAGCTTACATATACGGAACCTAGAAAGATGGTACTGATGAGCCTATTTGCAGAACAGTAATGGAGACGCAGACGTGGAGAACAGACTGTGGTCTCTGGAAAGGAGTCGGAGGGATGGATGGATGGAGTCTCACTGAAACCCACACGCTACCATGTGCAAAATAGATACCCAGTGGGAATTTGCTATATGGTGCTGGGAGCTCAAGCCTGGTGCTTCGTGATGACCTCGAGGGGTGGGATGGGGTGGGAGGTGGGAGGGAGTTTCAAGAGGCAGGGGACATGTGTATACCTGTGACTGATTGGTGTTGATATGTGGCAGAAACCAACACAACATCATAAACCAGTTATCTTCCAATGAACAATAAATCGGAGGAGGAAATGGCAACCCACTCCAGTATTCTTGCCTGGAAAATTCCATAGACAGAGGAGCCTGGCAGGCTGCAGTCCGTGGGGTTACATGACTGAGCATGCGTCCATGAGGGTGGAGGGAGATGGGTTGGTCGCAATAAACTGGTAGAATTTTTTTAGAAATGAATAAAAATTTTTTTAAAAAGATGGTGAGTAGGGACTTCCCTGGTGACCCAATGATGAAGACTTCACCTTCCAATGCAGGGGGTTGCAGGTTAGATCCCTGATCAGAAAACTAAGTTCCCACAGGACTCTCGGCAAAAAAAACCAAATTCAATAAAGACTTTAAAATGGTCCACATCAAAAAAAAAAAAAAGATCTTAAAAATGAGATGATAATTTTTAAAAGAAGTTGTGGGTAAAAACTCCAAGCCGTGTTCGCCAGACCCATCACCACCTCCGCTGTTTTGTGAGGCGCTTGTCTGCTGGTTAAACTCCCCACCTTGTTTGGATGTTAGCCCTGAAAAACTCGGTCACTGACTCAGCACGCTCTCACCCAGCACCCCGGGATCCAGGTAATAAAAAAGAGGGAGCGATGATGAAACACACGTGCCGTGTCAGCTCCAGGGTTGTCCGAGATGGAAAATAAAAACCTTGTAAAGACTGCAAGAGCTGACGTCAGCGGTCATTAGATACTCATCGTGAACAGGAAGTATAGGGCCAGACACAGTGCTGGGCTCAGCTAGAGCAGAGCTAGATTTGCTGTTCTCCTTTTTTTTAGTAAACATTTTTATTTACGTATTTGGCTCCGTTGGGTCTCAGCTGCAGCACGCAGGATCTTTAGTCGTGGCGCGTGGGATCTAGTTCCCTGATCAGGGATGGAACCCGGGTTCCCCTGCGCTGGGAGTGCGGAGTCTTAGCCGCTGGACCACCAGGGAAGTCCCATTGACTTTCAACTCTGGTGGAAAGCCCCCAGGTCACAGCAGATGGGTCCCAGAGTCAGTGTTCCTCTTCGTGTTTCCAGCAGAGGGGTTGTCTTGGCTACAGTCTTGGCTGGAGAGTTTGGCCGGGGGCCGGGGGCTCTCCTTTACAGTTCATTTGTCTGCCCCAGGGTTTCTCAGCTGCAACCCTGGAAGACGCTTTGCTGTAGGGACTGCCGTGTGCATTGAGGATGTTTAGCATCTTACATGCTCCGTGCTGATTTCAGACCCCCTCTCAAGTTACAACAAGCAGAAATGTCTCCAGGTGTTTTGCCTTGTTGCTTTAGCTCCAGGTGATAACCACTGACGGAGAATAAGCATGTAAAAATGCACAAGGCACAATTTCAGTCAGTTCGGTCGCTCAGTCGTGTCCGGCTCTTTGCGACCCCATGGACTGCAGCACGCCAGGCCTCCCTGTCCATCACCAACTCCCGGAGTTTACTCAAACTCATGTCCATTGAGTCGGTGATGCCATCCAGCCATCTCATCCTCTGTTGTCCCCTTCTCCGCCCGCCTTCAATCTTTCCCAGCATCAGGGTCTTTTCCAATGAGCCCGTTCTTCGCATCAGGTGGCCAAAGGATTGGAGTTTCAGCTTCATCAGGAAGCATGTCTGTTGGAAGTGCCCACCCACAGACAACTGGATTAAGAATATGTGGTACATATACACAACAAAATATTACTCAGCCATAAATAGAGGATAAAATTGCAAAAACATGGATGCACACAGAGGGTCTTACTCTTTAGCCATAAGTCAGACAGGGAAAGACAAATACTGTGTGCCACTTGTATATGGAATCTTAAAACGAATACAAATGAATATGTATACAAAACAGAAATAGACACATAAGCTGTTACTCAAGGGGAGAGAGATGTGTTGTGTGAGTCGCTCAGTCGTGCTTGACTCTTTGTGACCCTGTGGACTGTAGCCCACCAGGCTCCCCGGTCCACGGAATTCTCCAAGGAAGAAGACTGGAGTGGGTGGCCGTTTCCTTCTCCAGAGGATCTTCCCAACCCAGGGATTGAACCCGGGTCTCCCGCATTGCGGGCAGATTCTTTACCAGCTGAGCCACCAAGGAAGCTAATGGCAGAGGACCCGCCTGCCAGTGCTGGAGACATAAGAGACACGGGTTCGATCCCTGGGTTGGGAAAATCCCCTGGAGCAGGGCACGGCAACCTACCCCAGGATTCTTCACTGGAGGATCCCCGTGGACACGAGAGACTGGTGGCCTAGTGTCCGTAGGGCGGAAGAGAGTTGGACACGACTGAAGCGATTTAGCAAATAAAGGGGAGAGAGACATAGGGAGGGACAAATCAGGGGTATAGGATTCGTGGAGACACACTACTATATATGAAATAGATAAGCAACAAGGGTTTACTGTATAGCATAGGGAATTATGGCCATTATAATAACCTACCATAAGTCATTATATGGGTCATTGCAATAACCTCTGGCAGAATGTAACCTGCAATAACCCTGGATCACTCTGCAATACTCCTGAAATGAACACAACATTGTCCGTCAACTCTTCTTCATGAAATAATGGAGAGCTTCGGGGGAGAGCAGGAGTCGTCCGTCTGAGCGCTGGCGATGTTTGGGGCCGCATGTCCCTTTGATATGGGGTTGTCCCATGCCCTGTAGGAGGTTTAGAACCTCCCACTTAGAGACAGCATTGCGTACCTCCGCCCCGGTCCGGTATTATCTCCAGACGCTGCCGAAGGCTTCCCGGGGAGGCACAGCACCCCCTCGTTAGACCTTCTAAATCGGAGATGGGAAGTAGCCCCCCGGGGTCTATGACAGAAGCCGGAAGACGGCCCTGGTGCGCCGTTGGCAAGTCCTCCCCAGGTTTCCTGGCAGCGCGTCGTTTCCGCTGGAGGATGTCCCGGCTTGCCCGAGCTGAGTCACTGGGCCAAGGTTTCTTGGGTCCCTGCCTCCCACCTCCGTCACAGAGGAGGAGGGAACCCTGGGGTTGCATCAGTTCTCGGGATGGGCCAGGATGCTCTGCAGCCTAGGCGGGCCTGGCCAGCACCTGCCTACTTCACCTTCGTTCTCTACAAGCTCTGCGCTCCCACTTGCAGCCCTTTGTCCGTAACCAGGAAGGACAGGCCAAGACTGGAAGCCCAGTGTTTCGACACCTTTTTTGGCAGCAATGCTCGTTCTGAATCCAGGAATGTGAAGCTGATGTGGCGCCGAATACTCTTTCTTTATCCGAGAGAATGCCCAGATCTCTTGTGTTTACGACTGCGGAACTGTTAATATGTGTGATGGCGGGGTGTGGTCCAAACCTTCACTAAAGGTATACGCTGAGACTTCCCTGGCAGGCCGGTGGTTAAGACTCCACACTTCCAGGGTAGGGGGCAAGTGTTGCCCCGGTTCCCTGGTCGGGGATTGAAGGTCCCACAAGCTGTGTGGTGTGACCGAAAAAATAAAAAAGTGTGTGGATTACATGATGTATTTGAAGATATATTGTATCTGTATATGTGAACTTAATAGTGAATATATGCATATATAGATAAATTTTATCTAAATATATCATGGTAATGGTGAATATATACATATATAGATATGTCTATATATGTGATGGTAATGGTGAATATATACATATATAGATATATTTATGTATATAAAAGTACTGGTGAATATATACATATATAGATGCATTACATCTCTATATATGTGAAGGTAATGCGGAATATATATGAAGGTAGTGGTGAATATATATATATATAGATACATTATATCTAAATATGTAAAGGTACTGGTGAATATATACATATAGATATATCTATATATATGAAGGTAATGGTGAATATATACATATAGATACATTATATTTATATGAAGGTAATGGTAATGATGAATATATATATAGATATCTATGCATAGGAAGGTAATGGTGAATATGCAATTCTAAATAATAAATAACATTAGTCGCTCAGTTATGTCAGACTCTTTGTGACCCCCACAGACTGTAGTCTGCCAGGCTCCTCTGTCCATGGAATTCTCCAGGCAAGAATACTGGAGTGGGTAGCCATTCCCTTCTCCAGGGGATCTTCCTGACCCAGGGATCGAACCTGGGTCTCTTGCATTGCAGGCACATTCTTTACCATCTGAGCCACCAGGGAAATATACATATATAGATACATTGCATTTCTATATGTGAAGGTAATGGTGAATATATACATAGATAGATTTACTATATCTCTATATATGAAGGTGAGTGAGTGATAGTTGCTTAATCATGCCTGACTCTTTGCAACCCCACAGACTGTAGTCTGCCAGGCTCCTCTATCCATGGAATTCTCCAGGCAAGATTACTGGAGTGGGTTGCCATTTCCTTCTCCAGTATATATGAAAGTAATGGTGAATAAACATATGTAGATATATTCCCTCTTTATTAAATGGCAAATGAATAGATAATTTTAGTTATACTCACGTATTGTTGACCTCTCACATTGTATATGGTTCTGATGAACAGCGTAATGATTTGATATACCGTACCTATTCTGAAATGATCACCATAATGTTCGGTGAACATGGTCTCAGCCAGTTACAGCCTTTGCTTGTTGTTAAATGGTGTTGATGGTGTGAAGATGAATGCGTCACTGTAGAAAACTACTCTCTGCGTTATGCGTGCCGTAAACTGCCCTGAAGACAGTTCAGCTCTGAAGCGGGCGGGGAGTGGCTTTGAATCATTTTAATAAATCAGTTTTGTTTTTTTTTTTAAATAAAAGCCACCACCTTCTTAAATCCAAATGGTTCTGAATTCTGAAACCCACCTGGCCTCACGTGTTGGCATGTCAGGACCTTGGACCAGGAATGGCAATTGCCAGCAGGTGCCTTTTAGCCCGTGGTGATGATGAACATCAGATGGTGTTTGTATTAGGTGGGCTTTTTCCCATTTATTGTGCCATCCTATGCTCCCATATACCCTTAGAAGCTGCTTTTACTACTTAAAACCTCAGTAGTTTTCTATAGTCTAAAGCTTTGCGATGATATGAAAACGCTCAGAAACCTAAATGTGGCCAGAAAAACTGGGCAGAACAGCTGTGCCCCTTGGACCCTGGGTCCAGCAGCGAACAGCTTCTGACCCCTGCCCCCAACCTGTGCACCTGAAAGGCAAAGCATTCTTTACTCAAATAGACTGAAGGGGTTATAAGGGCCCAAGCTGATATTGAAAGCGAAAGGCTTGTCCTGACCTTAGAAAGGCCAGCTATGTGATTCCATAAGAAAAAGGAGCAAGTCCATTTTTGGTTCATTAAGAAGAAAGGACAGTTGTCCTTTGGCGAGCTTGTCTGCCTCTGGGTGAGGATTTCCCAGCCTGAGTGCAGCTGACGTGTGGGGCTGCGGAATTCTTTGTTGTGGAACGGGTCTTGCGCGTTGTCGGATGTTTCGTTGTCTCATCCTTGGACACTGTCCAGCAGATGCTGAGGGCATAAGCCTGTTTGTAACAACCACAATGACTCCAGGTATCACCACTGTCTCCGCGGGCTGGGCGTTGGGAAAGGACTGCAGAGTCACCCCTTGTTGACAACCGCTGGTCAAGAAAAAGCCTTTAAGAATTAGTAAGACAAAGGGTTGGCCTGAGAGTAGGGTTCTCCAGCCTTGGCACGGATGATGCCTATGGCCACAGCATTCGTTTTTTTTTTTTTTCCGTTTATTTTTATTAGTTGGAGGCTAATTACTTTACAGTATTGTAGTGGTTTTTGTCATACATTGACATGAATCAGCCATGGATTTACATGTGTTCCCCATCCCGATCCCCCCTCCCACCTCCCTCTCCACCCGATCCCTCTGGGTCGTCCCAGTGCACCAGCCCCGAGCACTTGTCTCATGCTTCCCACCTGGGCTGGTGATCTGTTTCACCATCAATAGTATACATGCTGTTCTCTCGAAACATCCCACCCTCGCCTTCTCCCACAGAGTCCAAAAGTCTGTTCTGTACATCTGTGTCTCTTTTTCTGTTTTGCATATAGGGTTATCGTTACCATCTTTCTAAATTCCATATATATGTGTTAGTATGCTGTAATGTTCTTTATCTTTCTGGCTTACTTCACTCTGTATAATGGGCTCCAGTTTCATCCATCTCATTAGGATTGGTTCAAATGAATTCTTTTTAACGGCTGAGTAATATTCCATGGTGTATATGTACCACAGCTTCCTTATCCATTCCTCTGCTGGTGGGCATCTAGGTTGCTTCCATGTCCTGGCTACTATAAACAGTGCTGCGATGAACCTTGGGGTGCACGTGTCTCTTTCAGATCTGGTTTCCTCAGTGTGTATGCCCAGAAGTGGGATTGCTGGGTCATATGGCAGTTCTATTTCCAGTTTTTTAAGGAATCTCCACACTGCTTTCCATAGTTTGCATTCCCACCAACAGTGTAAGAGGGTTCCCTTTTCTCCACACCCTCTCCAGGATTTATTGCTTGTAGACTTTTGGATAGCAGCCATCCTGACTGGTGTATAATGGTACCTCATTGTGGTTTTGATTTGCATTTCTCTGATAATGAGTGATGTTGAGCATCTTTTCATATGTTTGCTAGCCATCTGTATGTCTTCTTTGGAGAAATGTCTGTTTAGTTCTTTGGCCCATTTTTTGATTGGGTCATTTATTTTTCTGGAATTGAGCTGCAGGAGTTGCTTGTATATTTTTGAGATTAATCCTTTGTCTGTTGCTTCGTTTGCTATTATTTTCTCCCCATCTGAGGGCTGTCTTTTCACCTTGCTTATAGTTTCCTTTGTTGTGCAAAAGCTTTTAAGTTTCATTAGGTCCCATTTGTTTATTTTTGCTTTTATTTCCAATATTCTGGGAGGTGGGTCATAGAGGATCCTGCTGTGATTCATGTCAGAGAGTGTTTTGCCTATGTTCTCCTCTAGGAGTTTTATAGTTTCTGGTCTTACATTTAGATCTTTAATCCATTTTGAGTTTATTTTCGTGTATGGTGTTAGAAAGTGTTCTAGTTTCATTCTTTTACAAGTGGTTGACCAGTTTTCCCAGCACCACTTGTTAAAGAGGTTGTCTTTTTTCCATTGTTTATCCTTGCCTCCTTTGTCGAAGATAAGGTGTCCGTAGGTTCGTGGATTTAACTCTGGGCTTTCTATACTGTTCCATTGATCTATATTTCTGTCTTTGTGCCAGTACCATACTGTCTTGATGACTGGGCCACAGCATTCTTTACACGCAGTACATTGTGGGATATTCATTTGCATCCCTGGCGTCTACCCACTGGATGCCAGGAGCAACGCCCACAGCTGTGACAACCAGAAACGTGTCCACACCATGGCCCATTGTCCCTGGAAAACAAAGTCACCCTGACTTAACCATCCTTGTTCTAGGTGGGACGTTGTCCTGTGTGTTCAACCTTATACTCGGTGTTGTTGGCAGTCACTCAGCTGGGTCTGATTCTCTGCTACCCCGTGGACGGTAGCCCACCAGGCTCTTCTGTCCATGGGATTCTCCAGGCAAGAATACTGGAGTGGGTTGCCATTTCCTCCTCCAGGAGATCGTCCCGACTCAAGGGCTGAATACTCCTGCACTGGTGGGTGGATTCTTTACCACTGAGCCACCAAGGAAGCCCAGGATCCTGTTTTAGGGCTGCGGACAAAAAACAAAAAAAAAAAAACTATATTCTATAGAGAGTGTTGGGGCCAAGAGTTTTTCCACCCCACTGTTTTGTCACATGTCCCACGGCTGACTCATCCAAAGGGTGTCAAAAACCACTCGCCTTCCTGGGCGTTCTGGGTCACATCATGTAATGTACATATCCCGAGGCAGACTCAGTATACTCGGCAACACGCACGGGATTCCAGGAACTTTTCTGACTGCCAGTGAGTGCAGGTGATGAGTTCAGCAATCAAGGAGGTGGAAGTCACGCATGTCAAGAGCTGCTACAGCTGCACATGCAGACGGTTTTTGGTTGCAAGTGACCGAAACTCCGTGATCTCCCTCGCGCAAACCCAGAAAAGGACTTTTTTCATTTCCAGGGGGTGGGAGGGAGGGTCACAGAGTCAAAGGGGGAGTCCAGGGTGGAAGGCATGCTTGCTTGAAATACAAGTTGAGAATTCTTTGTAAGTCCAATTGACTTGACTCATCGCTACTGCATGCATTGCAGGAGACGGAGGTTCGATCCCTGGGTTGGGAGGATCCCCCGGAGGAGGGCATGGCAACCCACTCCAGTACTCTTGCCTGGAGAATCCCGTGGATAGAGGAGCCTGGCAGGTTACGGCCCTGGGGTCACAAAGAGTCGGACACGACTGAGTGACTAAAACAGCTGTGTGTGGTTGCTGACGGAGGCGGCCAGTATGTCTGTGAATTGTTGGTTTTGCATCCTGGTTAAATGCAAGCATGTTATTACCATTTATGTACATTTGGGAGTGGATGTTTTGACCCATCCAGTGACCACATTAAATGTAATGGCTTAGAACAACATCCACAGATCATCTCCAGGTCTGCAGATCAGGTGTCGGTACACGACATGGCTGGCTTCTCTGCTCACGGTTCTTTACAGGGTTGCAAAACTGTGGCCAGGATGTGTGTCCATCAGAAGCTTGGGATTCCGTTCTGAGCTCGCTCAGCATGTTGGCAGAATCCAGTCCCCTGTGGTTATGGGCTCCTCACTCCTAGGGATCCACCGTCCCTGCAGGCATTTCACACCATGACTGTCCCATGAGTGCCAGCAGGCCAGCACCTCTTCTGAGGCTTGGGGTCTGTTTCCAAGGGCTCCACTGAGGAGGCCAGGCCCACCCCCACCAATCTCCTCTTTGAGTCATACAAAGACAATTGACTAGAGGACCTCAGTCACATCCCTTCCCTTTTTCCATGCCCTATTGATTAGAAGAACATCTTAGGTGCCCCCGCTCACATGCACATACTCAAGAGGAGAGAATCATACAAAGGTGTGGGTACCAGGAGGTGGAAGTCATAGAGGTCATCTTAGAATCCTGCCTACGATGGATTTCCTTTTTCTGGGAGGACCTGGGAAACCTCAGTAGGATTTACAAGATGCATGCTGAGACCCCAAGAGCCTAGTTACACATGGTCTTTTGGAGAAAGGGATGTATAGGCAAAAATGAATGATGTTGTCATTGTTCAGTTGCTTGGTCATGTCCAACTCTTTGCGACCCCATGGACTGCAACACACCAGGCCTCCCTGTCCATCGCTATCTCCCAGAGTTTACTCAAACTCATGACCATTGCGTCGGTGATGCCATCCAACCATCTCATCTTCTGTCGTCCCCTTCTCCTCCCGCCTTCAATCTTTCCCAGCATCAGGGTCTTTTTCCAATGACTCAGTTCTTCGCATCAGGTGCCAGAAGTATTGGAGCTTCAACTTCAGAATCGACTAGCTCATTTTAGCATTGTTTACTTACATTTGATATTGATAAAGGAATGAGAAATCCAGTAAATAATTGAAGATGCCATAGTGTTATACCAGAATCTCCTCTTACTCACTGAAGCTCGGTCTTCATCTTATTCATAAACATGTGTGGTGCTGGGGTGGCCACTCTGAAGAGAGAGGAGATGAGCAGGAAAGACCAGATGCTTTCAAAGTGTGATGTTGGAGGAGACTCTTGAGAGTCCCTTGGACTGCAAGGAGATCAAACCAGTCCATCCTAAAGGAAATCAGTCCTAAATATTCATTGGAAGGACTGATGCTGAACTCCAATCCTTTGGCCATCTGATGTGAAGAACTGATTCATTTGAAAACACCCCGATGCTGGGAAAGATTGAAAGCAGGAGGAGAAGGGGACGACAGAGGGTGAGATGCTTGGATGGCATCACTGACTCAATGGACGTGAGTTTGAGTAAACTCCGGGAGATGGTGATGGACAGGGAGGCCTGGCATGCTGCAGCCCATGGGGTAGCAAAGAGCCGGACAGGACTGAGCGACTGAACAACAGACAGGCTTGATGCGGTCTCTGTGAACAAAATGACCCTGCCTCCCACAACCCAGGGGACCCCAGAAGTCTCCTTCCACTATGAGCCTGGCTACCTGGTCAGCCTTGCCACTCCCCCGCCCCGCCCCCCCATCAAGTTCAGTCCAGCCAGGTCTTATATCTGAAACTGTTCTCTTATTGATCAGAAAGTCTCATTGCACTATCTTCTGAGTAGTCCGATCCTTCTGTGCTTCTCAGAATGTTCCCTGGACCCCAGTCTGTCTGGTCCCTGGTCCAGGCTGGTGGGTTCAGATCGCCACCAGCTGTGACCTCCCATCCTGTAAGCACTCCCAGTGGGCGTTTGGCATTGGCCCAAATCTCCATTCCAGGATGTAATATCATGCTTGTGGTATTAGAAAGCTTGGTGGTATTTTTCTTTTTTCTTTAAACTTCAGTTTGATGTTTCTTTTATTTCTTCACTTATTTAATGATATTATACTTTCCGGCTGTGCTGCGTCTGTGTTGTTTCACGGGCTTTCTTTTGTTGCAGAGACCCAGGGCCCTTCTCTAGTTTTGGAGCTCAGACTTCTCAATGCAGTGGCTTCTCTTGTTCTGGAGTGCAGGCTGGAGGGTGTGTGGACTTCAGTAGCTGTGGCGTGTGGGATCAGTAGCTGTGGTACACGGGCTTGGTTGCTCCACGGCACGGGAGATCCTCCTGGATCAGGGATCGAACCCGTGTCCCCTGCATTGGCAGGTGGATTCCTTACCACGGAGCCACCCAGGGAAGCCCCGTGTGTTTCTTTGTTAAATGCTTTGTATCAAAAGCCCGGGGAGGGGTGGGGGGGGGGGTGGGCAGTGAAATTCACCTAACATAGAGTTAACCTTTTTTTTTTTTTTTTTTTTAAATGTCATGGGGAGGGACGTGGGGGGAGGGATTCCAGATGGGGAACACATGTACACCCGTGGCTGATTCATGTCAGTGTATGGCAAAAACTACCACAATATTGTAAAGTAATTAGCCTCCAATTAAAATAAATAAACTGATTAAAACAAATTTTTTTTTTTTTTTTCTGGCCACAAGGCGCAGTTTGAGGGATCTCAGTTCCCCAACCTGGGACTGAAGCAGTGAACCATTCTAGAGCGTCTTAAATCAGAACCACTTTCTTGGATTGCTACCTCTGTCTAGTTCTAGACTGTTTTCATCATTCCCTCCCGAAACCCCGTGCCCTCTGGGAGTCATCCCCCCAATGCAGTCCGCTTTCCCTTCATTCTAAATGTATTTATGTTTTAATCGAAGGATAACTGCTTGACAGTGTGTTGGTCTCTGCCATGCATCCACCTGAATCCGTCATCGGTATGCATATGTTCTCTCTCTCCCACCTCCAACCCTTTCCCATGCCTCTAGGTTGTTGCAGAACCCTGGTTTGAGTTACCCCTTTTTAGCCTGTACCCCTTGTTTCCTTTCTGGGTCCAGGGATTCACTCATTTTGGACATTTTTTCTTTTTTAAAAAAGTTATTTTAATTGAGGCTAATTACTTTACAATCTTGTAGTTGTTTTTGTCCATACATTGAGATGAATCAGCCGTGAGTGTGCATGCATGCCCCATCCTCATTTTGGACATTTTCTATACGAGGAATCACGTGCCATAGGTGGCCTTTTGCGTCTGCCTTCTCTCCCCACGTTCCTGGCTTTTCGAGGTCTTCCTGAAGGAAGTGGCAACCCACTGCAGTGTTCTTGCCTGGAGAATCCCAGGGACGGAGGAGCCTGGTGGGCTGCCGTCTATGGGGTCGCAGAGAGTCGGACCCGACTGAAGTGACTGAGTGTGCATGCGTGCATTGGAGATGGCAATGGCAACCCACTCCAGTGTTCTTGCCCGGAGAATCCCAGGGACGGGGGAGCCTGGCTGGCTGCCGTCTGTGGGGTCGCACAGAGTCGGACACGACTGAAGTGACTTAGCAGCAGCAGCAGGAGCAGCGCATTGCACGACGCCGTTCCTTTTCGTGGCTGGACCCTACTGCGTCTCACGGCTGAACTTCCTTCTGTTCACCTCTTTCTCTGTCGATGAGCGTGCGGGTGGCTTTCGCATTTCGCCTCTTGGGAAGCCTGCCGCCGTGAACCCAGGGGGCACAGATGTCTTTGAGAGAGCGGGGCATGTTATTTCAGGGGTGCGTGCGGCAGTGGGCTGGCCGGCTCACGTGGCCATTCTGTATTTCACTTTCCGAGCAACTGCTGTTCTGTTTCCCATCTCAAGCTGCTGTTGTTGTTTTTAAGTCTTTATGGGGCTTGTTACAATGCTCTTTCTGCTTTATTTATTTATTTATTTTTTGGTCTGTGAAACAGGTGGGATCTTAGCTCTCCATCCTGGGACTGAACCCACACCCCCAGCATAGAAAGGCAACATCTTTTTATTTATTTATTCATTTTTAATTTTAAATTTATGTATTTTTAATTGAAGGATAATTGCTTTACAGACTTTTGTTGGTTTCTGCCAAACATCAGCATGAATCAGTGAGACCTATACACAATGTCCCCTCCCTCTTGAACCCCCCCTCCCACCTCCCTCCCCATCCCACCCCTCTAGGTTGTCCCGGAGCCCCTGAGTCACACTGGAAGGCAAAATCTTCACCCCTGAACCACCAGGGAGGCCCCTCGACTCGAAGTTTCAATTCTTCACACTCTGTTCATTGTTGAGGTCCTCCTGTTGAAGGGTTCTCACTGATTTGACTGAGCAACCCTGAGACATAAAATGACAGCATCTCCGGTCAGAACTTGCCTCGAAGGAGATGCCTTTTCCCCAGGAGAGGGGGCTTGGCCAAGCCTCTGGATCGGGAGCCTCTGGAAGACTGGTTTCTGTCTTCCCTGCAGCCTGTTGGGAAAGGCAGAACTGCCAAGGCTTGGGTGTAATACAAGGAGGAAGGAGCTCAGAAACGGGTCCCCCTGAGACCCAGGGCAAGGTCATGGAATGATGGCCACACCTCAGGCAGACCCGCGGGTCCAGGCAGGTCATCAGACCTGTCCTGCTGGCTGCAGACAGGCCTGAAAAATCCCTCAGGATGATTCCCGGGTGGGAGTCGTCCTTGGATGGGGCGGCCGGTGTTCCAGGTGGGGGCGGTGATCCCAGGACCCTGTGAGTCGCTGAGCAGAGTCTGCTCCTGACCTTGAAGTGGGCCATGGAGCCATGAGCGAACAAGGTCTCCTGAGACCCTCCCACTGCCTGCCTGATCTCCAGCACAGGTCACGGGCCTCTCTCTGCCCTCCACCCACAGTCTGTCACTCCCAGACCAGCCGGCCTCGGTCTAGGGACACAGTTGAAGGTTCTGAAGTCCAGCAGATGGAACCAGTGGCCCATCACCTTTGCTCTTGTGGTTCAGTCGCTCAGTCGTGTGTGACTCTTTGCGACCCCGTGGACTGCAGCACGCCAGGCAGCCCTGTCCATCACCATCTCCTGGAATTTACTCAAACTCATGTCCATTGAGTTGGAGATGCCATCCAACCATCTCATCCTCTGTCACCCACCTTCTCCAGTTCAGTTCAGTTCAGTTGCTCAGTCTGACTCTTAGAGACCCCATGGACCGCAGCACACCAGGCCTCCCTGTCCTTCACCAACTCCCAGAGTTTATTCAAACTCACATCCATCGAGTCGATGATGCCATCCGACCATCTCATCCCCTGTCACCTCCTTCTCCCGCCTTCACTCTTGCCCAGCATCAGGGACTTTTTCAATGTGTCGGCTCTTTGCATTAGGTGGCCAAAGTATTGGAGCTTCAGTATCAGTCCTTCCAATGAGTATTCAGTCTTGATTTCCTTTAGGATGGACTGGTTGGATCTCCTTGCAGTCCAAGGGACTCTCAAGAGTCTTCTCCAACACCACAGTTCAAAAGCATCAGCTCTTCGGCGCTCAGCCTTCTTTATGGTCCACCTCTCACCTCCGTACATGATTACTGGAAACACCATAGCTTTGACTACATGGACCTTTGTCAGCAAAGGCTCTTCACTGTATGAACATTCAAATTCCAGTTATATCAGGACCCTTTATCTTTGGGTTGACTACAGTGATCTCCATCTCTCTTCCAACTCTCGTTTCCACCCTCCACCTTGGGTCCAGTGGGGAAATGACAAGATTACAGATTTTATCAAATGTAATAGCGTGAAAGAGGCTGGGTGACCACCTACATATTATTTTCAGCCAAAAGAGGGCTTCTAGCTAAGGAAATGAAGCCTCCCAGGTACAATGGGGTATGTAGAATATACATGGTACCTAATTCCATATAGCATCAGAGTCATTGGAAGAATCAATGTGGGGACTTTGGGTGGCCTTCTTTTAAAAATTCAGGAATTTCAATGGGGGCTGGGGCCAGAGGCTCAAGAGGGGGGCATGTATGTCTTCATGTAGGTGATACATATTCTTAGACAGCAGAAACTAACACACCACGTAAAGCAACTTTACTCCAATTTTAAAAATAAGTAAAAATAAGAGTTACGGCAATTGCAAACATTCCCAGCCACCTCTGAACGTAGCTGCCACCAGAGTTTTCAGATGGGATGGCCGTTCCTATGATTTCTTTGCTTTTGCATCTTTTAAGCTGAATGAACCTTGTGCATGAAGTTATACTTTGTTTTTCTTTGGTTCAGCTGGTGAGCTACATTGGAGAGGCAAGTCCATTTAGACCTGTGATAACTACGTGTCAGAGATATTCTGAACCATGTCTGTGGTCCTTTTGCGTTTTCCTTTGAATGCGACAGGGCTTCCCAGGTGGCTCAGCGGTAAAGAATCCGCCTGCAACGCAGGAGACACAGGAGATACGGGTTCAATCCCTGGGTTGGATAGATACCCTGGAGGTGGGCATGGTAACCCACTCCAGTATTCTTGCCTGGAGAATCCCATGGACAGAGGAGCCTGGTGGGCTACAGTCCATGGGGTCACAAAGACTTGGACACGACTTAAGTGACTGAGCACGCACGCATGCACGAATGTGACAGTTGATTATTTATGAGTTTGCTCACGATGCTGCCCACAGTTACATGTATTCACAGACTTTCCTACATTTTTCAGTAAGACTTATGATTTCCCTCTTCACCAGACCTGTAGTCCCCTAAGGCATCAGTGCCGTCCCAGGAGAATTTTGCCTGAAGCACAAAATTCATTGCATTCTCAGTTTCATCATCATCTCTTGCAGAAAACACTTCTGCTTTTCTTGCAAAAGATGCACGCTGTGGCTTCTTCCTAGGCTGTTGGAAGAACAAACATTCTGGAAATGAATTTCTTTCCATGCAGTTGAAAAGCAAAGCAGATGTGCCATTGATTCATTCATAAAAACATGTCTAGCAACACGACCGTCCACAAACCATATGGTGTGTGTGTGTGTGTGTGTGTGTGTGTGTGTGTGTGTGCGCTCAGTCATGTCCGACTCTTTGTGACCCCATGAAGTGTTGCCTGCCAGGCTCCTCTGTCCATGGGATTCTCCAGGCAAGCATACTGGAGTGGGTAGCCTTTCCCTTCTCCAGGGGATCTTCCCGACCCAGGGATTGAACCCACATCTCCTGGATTGCAAGTGGATTCTTTACCTATTGAGTCATTGGGGCTTTCCTAATCATTGAATTTAAATTCAACTGGAAAGAATTAGCATCCACCCTTGGCAGGGTTTCAGTAACTAAAACCTACTTTGATTCAAAGACTTGCATGATTCCATGGAAATAATCTTGAGCATGGGCTTCTCTGGTGGCTCAGCTGGTGAAGAATCCGTCTACAATGTGGGACACCTGGGTTCGATCCCTGGGTTGGGAAGATCCCCTGGAGAAGGGAAGGGCTATCCACTCCAGTATTCTGGCCTGGAGAATCCCATGGACGGTATCGTCCATGGGGTCAAATAGAGTCGGACACAACTGAGCGACTTTCCCTTTCAATCTTGAAGATACTGCTGTCTTTGGAGAGCTTATTATAAATCATGACTTTGGACTATCCATAAAGAGAGTATCGGGCACTGGTTTAAAACAGGGGCGACGAAAAGCACTGTGCTTGCCCTCCGGAAACCCACGTGCCGTTGAGCCACCGTGCCCACACCATGTGCAAAGTCTCAAAGGCCTCCATGAGCCCTGTCACTGGTGAACTCGGCCCCGAGCCCCTGATCTGGACCATTCCCCACACTCTGTCCTGTTAGTTTACTCCGCGAGTCAAAGCCCGTTTGCTTTACCCTCTTACGTTTCTGCCCTTGCACTGTTGAGCTCTCCAGAGACCTTGGCTTCTCTCAAGCGTGTTCATTCCCCATCCTGACGGCGCTGCCTCCGAGAGATGCTGTAGAAGGTCCGCCCAAGCGGACGTGTCCCCACGGGGAACATCAGGAGACACACCTGACTCACACCCAGAAGTTCACGTTTAGCAGAAAGACAGAGGGGCTTCCCAGGTGGCACTGGTGGGAAAGAACCCGCCTGCCAATGCAGGAGCCATAAGAGACGCGGGCTCGATCCCTGGGTTGGGAAGATCCCCTGGAGGAGGGCATGGCAACCCGCTCCAGTGTTCTTGCGGGGAGACTCCCATGGACAGAGGAATCTGGCGGGCTATGGTCCACAGGGTCACCCAGAGTCGGACACGACTAAAGCGACTTAGCACACACACACACGAAAAAGAGAAAAATGATAAAACGTGTGAAAGTGCAACCACCTTGTTCAATTTACACTGGGCACACGAGGACACGCTGTTCTGAGTTTACATAGATGTATATATATTTATATGTATTTTAATTCCATCTGTATCATTTTTCTTTAAATGATGTGATATGTGTTTACAACTTTTTCAAGGGATATTTTACATATTGTGAGGGTTTCTCTGATGGCTTGGACGGTAAAGAATCTGCCTGCAATTCGAGAGACGCGGGTTCGATCCCTGGGTCAGGGAAGATCCCCTGGAGAAGAGAATGGCAACCCACTCCAGTATTCTTGCCTGGAGAATCCCATGGACAGAGGAGTCTGGTGGGCTACAGTCCATACGGTCACAAAGAGTCAGACTCGACTGAGTGACTCACATTTTTCACTTTACATATTCTGAAATTCAACCACTTGTACCATTCATTGGTTTTTATTAAATTACCAAGTCGTGCCATCACCACATTTCATATATCACATAAATCACTTTTAGAACCTTTTCATCACCCCAGCGAGATCCTTTAACACCCATTTCTTTAAATCCCCACCGCCACCCTTTGCCTGAGTTTGTTTTTAAAAAGTCGTATTTTTCTCTGTTTCATCGTATTTCTTGGACCTCCGTCATCACACGTTGACAGTCATCAGATTATATCACTCTACGACATGACCTTATAATCCTTGTCTTACAAGGTCCCAGAACTAACCACTCAGGCGTGAGGAAATGAAACCTTTGAGTCCCGTCAACCCGCTTGCCCCTCACTGTTGGCAATGCTTGTCTTGTCTGCCTTCACACTAAATCGTCTGACCCCTCTTGTGCCACTTTCACCGTCTTCTCCAAATTGCTCCCTCTAGTTATGCTCACTTCCAAAGGAAAGGCGTATAGAACGCTTTCCTGGACTTAGGTCCTCAAGACCCATTTCCCTTATAAACAAGTGAGAGATATCCAAGCCGTCTGAGCCACCAGGGAAACCATTATTTGTCAACAAGATGATCATTGTTTGTATACTCAGACTGTGGTCCTTTGAATACTTGTATGATTATTCCAGGGCTTCCCTTGTGGCTCAGCTGGTAAAGAATCCGCCTGCAGTGCGGGAGACCTGGGTTCGATCCCTGGGTTGGGAAGATCCCCTGGAGGAGGGAAAGGCTCCCCACTCCAGAATTCCAGGGACTGTATAGTCCATGGGGTTGCAAAGACTCGGACATGAGTGAGCAACCTTCACTTTCACTTTGATGATTATTTCAATAGGCACAGCTAATAGTAGGATTAAGGGAAATACACTGAATACGGGCAGCTTGCATAGTTCTTATTAGAGACTGAAACTTTAAATCTGCACAGAGAAGCAGGATTGGGTGTTATTTGATCACAGTGGAAGTGTTAGTCACTCAGGCGTATCTGACTCTTTGCGACCCCCAAAGGAACTATAGCCCGCCAGGCTCCTCTGTCTGTGGGATTCTCCAGGCAAGAAGACTGGAGTGGGTTGCTGTTTCCTTCTCCAGGGTGTCTTCCCGGCCCAGGGATCGAAACCAAGTCTCCTGCACTTGCAGGCAGATTCTTTACCATCTGAGCCACCAGGGAAATCATTATTTGGTAAGGATTTTCAAAAGAGAGAAAAGGTGAAGTGATGTAATTTGGAAATATACAATAGATACCCAGGCCGGGTCCAGACTCTGATTAATGAGTTCTTACCTCTAGGTAATAAAAATTGGCACAGGAGCCCGATGTATCTGCAACTTTGGTAATCTGAAAATTTAGCTCACGGACATCCGCTGGAAGTCTTGCCCAGCTGAAAGCTTAGTATCTGATAAACATCTTTCTGGAAACTTCTTCCAGCAGATAAAAATATTGCTCTGGAAATAGACTGTGATAAACTAGGAAGAATTGGTTGGTGAAGCGTAGTGATAGAAATTCTCCGGAGGAAGTGACCTGACTCTCTTAAACATGTGAAATAGTGAACGGTCAACATGTGCCCTGAGGTTTACAGTCGTTCAGATAAAAATAGATTTTTATCTCCTGGCCAGGGGCTGTCAGAAAGAAATGATTCAAGCATTAGAATGGACTCAGACATGAATGTCTGCAATGGCAATCACAAATCCTTAAAGATCCCAGTGGGGAAGGGAGAGAGTAGGAAGTCGGTGTAGAAAAAGAAGACGCCAAACTTTGAAAGGGAATGTTTGGGAGGCTGGGCAAGTGGCAGAGAAATGTCATGTCAGAAAGACCAAAAAGCCCAAACAAACTCATCCAAACACTTAAGGTGAAAGTGAACTCGCTCAGTCGTGTCCGACTCTTTGGGACCCCATGGACTGTAAGCCCACTAGGCTCCTCCATCCATGGAATTTTCTTTTTTCTTTCTTTCTTTTTTTTTTTTTTTTTAACATTTATAACATTTTAGTAGTTTATTATGGACATTTTCAAATACAGAGAAACAAAGAATTTTACAGTGAATACATGTATACCTACTATCCAGCTTCTACATTTATAACATGTGTTTTATAACATTTATTTCTTATCCTTCTATCTTTCTTTAATCTATTTTTCTTGTATGCATTTCTTTTTTTTAAATTTTTTTATTTTTTATTATTTGGAGGCTAATTACTTCACAACATTTCGGTGGGTTTTGTCATACATTGATATGAATCAGCCATACATTTACACGTATTCCCCATCCCGATCCCCCCTCCCACCTCCCTCTCCACCCGATTCCTCTGGGTCTTCCCAGTGCACCAGGCCCGAGCACTTGTCTCATGCATCCCACCTGGGCTGGTGATCTGTTTCACCATAGATAGTATACATGCTGTTCTCTCGAAACATCCCACCCTCGCCTTCTCCCACAGAGTCCAAAAGTCTGTTCTGTACATCTGTGTCTCCTTTTCTGTTTTGCATATAGGGTTATCGTTACCATCTTTCTAAATTCCATATATATGTGTTAGTATGCTGTAATGTTCTTTATCTTTCTGGCTTACTTCACTCTGTATAATGGGCTCCAGTTTCATCCATCTCATTAGGACTGATTCAAATGAATTCTTTTTAACGGCTGAGTAATATTCCATGGTGTATATGTACCACATCTTCCTTATCCATTCATCTGCTGATGGGCATCTAGGTTGCTTCCATGTCCTGGCTATTATAAACAGTGCTGCGATGAACATTGGGGTGCACGTGTCTCTTTCAGATCTGGTTTCCTCAGTGTGTATGCCCAGAAGTGGGATTGCTGGGTCATATGGCAGTTCTATTTCCAGTTTTTTAAGGAATCTCCACACTGCTTTCCATAGTGGCTGTACTAGTTTGCATTCCCACCAACAGTGTAAGAGGGTTCGCTTTTCTCCACACCCTCTCCAGCATTTATTGCTTGTAGACTTTTGGATAGCAGCCATCCTGACTGGCGTGTAATGGTACCTCATTGTGGTTTCGATTTGCATTTCTCTGATAATGAGTGATGTTGAGCATCTTTTCATGTGTTTGTTAGCCATCTGTATGTCTTCTTTGGAGAAATGTCTGTTTAGTTCTTTGGCCCATTTTTTGATTGGGTCATTTATTTTTCTGGAATTGAGCTGCAGGAGTTGCTTGTATATTTTTGAGATTAATCCTTTGTCTGTTGCTTCATTTGCTATTATTTTCTCCCCATCTGAGGGCTGTCTTTTCACCTTGTTTATAGTTTCCTTTGTTGTGCAAAAGCTTTTAAGTTTCATTAGGTCCCATTTGTTTAGTTTTGCTTTTATTTCCAATATTCTGGGAGGTGGCTCATAGAGGATCTTGCTGTGATTTATTTCGGAGAGTGTTTTGCCTATGTTCTCCTCTAGGAGTTTCATAGTTTCTGTTCTTACATTTAGATCTTTAATCCAATTTGAGTTTATTTTCGTGTATGGTGTTAGAAAGTGTTCTAGTTTCATTCTTTTACAAGTGGTTGACCAGTTTTCCCAGCACCACTTGTTAAAGAGGTTGTCTTTTTTCCATTGTATATCCTGAGGAATTTTCTAGGCAAGAATACTGGAGTGGGTTGCCATTCCCTCCTCCAGGGGATCGTCCCGACCCAGGGATCAAACCCAGGTCTCCCCCATTGCAAGTAGATGCCATTTGGTACAGCTGAAAGAAAAAAAAAAAAAGGATGGTGCTCTAGTTTCCAAGTCTACCCAGGCATTTTCTGTGCACTTTGACAGGATAGCAGACCCAATGCCTCAGACCTAATCCTCAGGAAGGTAAAAATCCACTAAAACAGCATCTGTCTTTTCAAAGTTCCAAAGCTTTTAACATCAGATGCTTTGGCTGCCCCACCTGGATTCATGTATCTATGCACTTTATGCATCTAATTTCAGACGGTGGTGATGACTTTCTTTGAGACCATCAGGTGGAAATGCTCACTTGTTCCACGGCAAAGGATTGCCTCACATGCTGAGCTGTCTTTGGCAGTGCGTGTTGTTTGATTTACTAGCAAGGGAACCCCAGGTGGTGATACTGGTATAGAATCCACCTGCTTATGCAGGAGACTCAAGAGACCTGGGTTTGATCCCGGGGTCAGGAAGATCCCCTGGAGGAGGAAATGGCAACCCACTCCAGTCTTCTTGCTTGGGGAAATCCCATGGACAGTTTCGCCTGGTGGGTCCATGGGGTTGCAGGAGACTTACTAACATGAACTAAGAGTCCTTTGTGGTTCCCACCATTACAGATCCACCCACCACCACCCCCATCGAATCCATAGATTCACAGTTACTCATTTCAGGCGTGCATGCGTGCCTGTGTCCTAGCTAAGTCACTTCAGTTGTGTCCAACTCTGTGGCACCCCATGGACTGTAGCCCGCCAGGCTCCTCTGTTCACAGGATCCTAGCAGGAAACTTGGCCTCTGACAACTCTACGCAAACAAGCAAATCAATTGGCCAACCAATGGATGTTGACAGATTTGACTCAGCTCTCTCCCTTTAATGCTTAGACATGCCCCAGGTGAAACACCCAGAAAGGTTATCTTGCAGTCTTGTTAAAGTCATCTCCTGGCAAACACAGGCCTGTGACATAAGTTGCCCTTGGCTGCCGAGGTTGACCGCTTATCAACAGGTAGGAATGTTTACCCTGTAGAGAGGCAAATAATGCCACATGCATGACCCACAAGTAGGGTCTGGAGACCTCGGATTTTACACGGTGTCAGCTGGCTTCCTGTGTGACGCTGGGTCAGGCACTCATCCTTCATGGACATCCGTGCTCTCACCTGTAAACTGAGCTCTTTGGATTTTAAGTCATCAGTTCAGTTCAGTCGCTCAGTCGTGTCAGACCCTTTATGGCCCCAGGGACTGCAGCACGCCAGGCTTCCCTGTCCATCACCAACTCCTGGAGCTTGCTCAAACATTGAGTCGGTGATGCCATCCAACCATCTCATCCTCTGTCGTCCCCTTCTCTTCCTGCCTTCAGTCTCTCCCAGCATCAGGGTCTTTTCCAAGGAGTCAGTTCTTGACATAAAATCTTATGATTTTAAGTCACAGATGCTATAGAGTCTGTTCCTTCAGTTTGAGCCACAATCCTCATATTCTGCAAAGTTCCCAGGCTACAGTTTGAATTTTTTTTTTTTTTGGCCCCGCTGTGTATCATATGGGACTTTAGTTCCCCAACCAGGGATCGAACCTGTGTCCCCTGCAATGGAAGCACACAATCTTAACTGCGGGATCGCCACGGAAATCCCTACAATATGAGATCAACTATCCTGAGCTGTAAAGCCTAAAACCAGCAGGTGATGTAATGAATGTGGCTACACTTTCAGGAAGCAGGCAGTAATGAGCGTTGTTGTTGTTGTTCAGGCACTAAGCCGTGTCTGACTCTTTGCGACCCCAGCAACTGCAGCACGCCAGGCATACATGTCCTTCGCTGTCTCCCTGGAGTTTGCTCAAACTCATCTCCATTGAGGCGGTGATGCCATCCAACCATCTCATCCTCTGTCATCCCCTTCTCCTCCCGCCCTCAGTCTTTCCTGATCGAGTGTTAGGTCATTTGTCAGTTGCTTTCAATGTAAAATTATTAATCTAGGGTAGCTGGCACACTCCATAAATTCTCCCAGTATCCTAGATTAATACTTTTACACTGAAACCAAGTAATTATGAGTCTGCCTCTAAATCACATTTTAAAATCAACATTCCAAGGTTGACAGATTGTTCTCACGAGTTGGATGCCGCTTACCTGCGTGCCCCGCCAGGCCACTCAGCATGGCTGTTCTCTGGCAGGCTGCGTGTCCCCTGCTGGACCAGTCACTGCTTTGTGGACACGCTACTCACATGATCGGACATGCCCCACGCCTGCCCCATTGGCCAGAATGTCTCCACCTGCTAGTTTATTAAAGGGTGATGGTTGTTAAGCTGAGGGGCCTGGTTTCCCTGGTAGCGGATGGAGCCTGATGTGATGTGCATGCTCAGTCACTTCAGTCGTGTCCAACTCTTTGCGATCTGTAGATGTAGCCCGCCAGGCCCCTCTGTCCGTGGGATTCTCCAGGCCAGAAGACTGGATTGATGGCCATTCCCTTCTCCAGGGGATCTTCCCGACTCAGGGATCCAACCGCGTATCTCTATATCTCCTTCATCGACAGGCGGGTTCTTTACCACTAGGGACATCTGGGGCTGTCAGTCAGTTCCGTCACTCAGTTGTGTCCGACTCTTTGCGACCCCATGGACCACAGCACGCCAGGCCTCCCTGTCCATCACCAACTCCCGGGGTCCACCCAGACTCATGTCCATTGAGTCAGTGATGCCATCCAACCATCTCATCCTCTGTCGTCCCCTTCTCCTCCCGCCTTCAATCTTTCCCAGCATCAGGGTCTTTGCCAAAGAGTCAGTTCTTCACATCAGGTGGCCAAAAGATTGGAGTTTCAGCTTCACCATCAGTCCTTCCAATGAATATTCAGGAATGATTTCCTTTAGGATGAACTGGTTGGATCTCCTTGCAGTTCAAGAGACTCTCAAGAGTCTTCTCCAACACCACAGTTCAAAAGCATCAAATCTTCTGCGCTCAGCTTTCTTCACAGTCCAACTCTCACATCCATATATGACCACTGGAAAAACCATAGCTTTGACTAGAAGGACCTTTGTTGGCAAAGTAATGTCTCTGCTTTTTAATATGCTGTCTAGGTTTGTCATAGCTTTCCTTCCAAGGAGCAAGCAACTTTTAATTTCAACCAAACTGAACTGAACAAATGAGCAAAGATTAAATAATTGAAGTGGTTACAGTTCAGTTCAGTTCATCACTCAGTCATGTCCGACTTTTTGCAACCGCATGGACTGCAGCACACCAGGCCTCCCTGTCAGTCACCAACTCTGGGAATTTGCTCAAACTCACGTCCACTGAGTCGGTGATGCCATCCAATCATTTCATCCTCTGATGAGATGGGTTTACAAATGACAATAGATTCAATAGTTGAAGGGTTTAGGTGATGATACACTTAATAATTGCAGGATTTATAGACGATGATGATGTCAGTAATTGAAGGGTTATAAATGGTCATAGACTCAATCATTGAAGGCTTACAGATATTCATAAACTTAGTAATTGAAGGGTGTACAGATGATGATACATTCAATAATTGAAGACTTTACAGATGATGATCACAGATTCAACAGTTGCAGGATTTACAGATGATTATATTGGACATTGATAGGGCCTCCCAGGTGGCGTATTGGTAAAGAATCCACTTGCCAATGCAGGAGACGTGGGTTCCATTCCTGGGTTGGGAAGATCCCCTGGAGAAGGGAATGGCAACCCACTCCAGTATTCTTGCCTGGAGAATCCCATGCACAGAGGAGCCTGGCGGGCTCCAGTCCATGGGATCGCAGAGTCGGGCACGATAGAATTGACTGAGCAGACATGCATGCCCTGAAATCATAGTGGATTTCTATTCTATCCTATTCTATTCTAATATTCTATTCTAATCGTAGTGAAATCTACTGTGGATTTGAAATCAACCCAACTTCTCAGCCACATGACTGAGTCTCTGCCGTGTGAAACGGGGAGACACCACGTGGCTTTTGCTTTGGAAGGGACTTCTGTGACTTAGGAATGCGGCTATCTGATTTGTTCATTCCAGATGTTGACACATAATGACAACGTGGCACTGGGTCTGATTAAACTCCCAGGATTTTCACAGTCCTGGGTATCACAAGCTCTCACACATCCTGGCTATCGATACACACAGTTTCTTACCTGAAGTCCCTGGAGCCAGCAGTACTTTGGAATTGAGTTATGCATATTTTAGAAAGCCAACATGTGCCTTTTCGAGATCTCATAGGACACCCACCAGCAGAGGGGCGGGGGCAGCAGTCAGTAATCAAAGGTGTTAATATTCCTGCAGAAAAATGTATGCGTATCTCTCCCCGTGGGTTACATGAAGACAAGTGCTATAATAGTTACAGTGTATTCGTATAGTGGTAAATTAAATTGTGTGAGGATGTCAACACCCTGGGTACTTCCTATCTCTAAGGAAAACATGAGATGTAGCAATTCAAAATAAGTAAAACACCTGTACGCATACCTGGGGGGCTTCCCGGGTAGCTTACTGGTAAAGAAGCCACCTGCCAATGCAGGAGACCCGGGTTTGATCCCTGGGTGGGGAAGATTCCCCTGGAGGAGGAAATGGCAACCCACTCCAGTATTCTTGCCTGGAGAATCCCATGGACAGAGGAGCCTGGCCGGCTATAGTTCATGAGGTCAAAAAAGAGTCAGACACGACTGAGTGTGTACACACAGGCAGAGTCTCAGTCATCACTGGCTGTGGGTCATTTGAACAAAGTAGGTATGACCCTCTTCCAATCCCCCCCCCCTTTTTTTTTTTCCTGTGAGTCTCTAGCGTCAGGGCCGGTTAAACGATTACCGGACCAATCGTCTGATGCAGTTTTTCCACCTTGGCACTAGCGATGAGTGAGAACACCTCGTTCTTTGTGGCAGGGGGGTCTGTCCTGTGCTTCATACGATATTTAGCAACATCTGTGCCCTCTGCCCACTGGGTACCAATAGTACTTCCTGCTCCACGTCTAAGTTTCAGGAATGCCTCTAGGTATTGTCTAGTGACCCACATGGGGCAAAATCGCTGTGGCTCAGAAAATCCTGCTGTTATTCTGCAAAGTGCCCTCTGAGCGCGGGCTGTGAGACTTCCCTCCGCTTGTTTTCCCTCTACGGGTCTGGTTCCTGCGGGCATCACCGCCCTGAAAGACATTGTGACTTAATCCCGTTAGATCTGTTTATTCCTCTTCATAAAGGCGCGGTGACTTATTCCCTTGAGACCTGTTTGTTCTTTTTCTTGTTCCTCTTCATAAAGTGGCAAATAAAGTGGTCAGAGGCCTTCCATGCCGATCTCCTCAATCTGTTTTCTGTAAATATCAGGTGTGGGCGTGAGAGAGGATTGTGATGAATTGGATCTTTGCTGGCTCCCAGGGGGACTCACCCAGTTATTGAAATTCACGTCCTTGTGATCTTAATCTGGGGACATAGTGTGAGGGTGAAGGGTCAGGAGAGCTGACCGTGCCTGGCGGAGGTGAAGGGTCAGCGCTGACATCACACCATTCCCATGCTTTGCTTTTTAAATGAAAGAAAAAATTCCTTTTATTTTAAAATTTTTTAAACTTTTAATTTTCTTAATGGAGTATGATTGATTTACAATGCTGTTTTAGTGCCTCAGCTGGTAAAGAATCTGCCTGCAATGAGGGAGACCTGGGTTCGATCCCTGGGTTGGGGAGATCCCCTGGAGAAGGGAAAGGCTACCCACTCTAGGATTCTGGCCTGGAGAATTCCATGGACTGTGTAGTCCATGGGATCACAAAGAGTTGGACATGACTGAGTGATTTTCACTTTAGTTTCAAGTGTACAACAAAATGTATCATATATATATATTATATGTATATATATCATATATGTGTGTATATATATGTATGTATGTGCATATATATCAGATGTATGTGCATATGTATGGTGGTACTTTAGTTGCTAAGTTGTATCCAATGCTTGTGACGCCATGGACTATCGCCCGCCAGGCTCCTCTGTCCATGGGATTCTCCAGGCAAGAATTCTGGAGTGGGTAGCCATTTCCTTCTCCAGGGGAGCTTCCCAACCCTGGGATCGAACCCCCGTCCCCTGCGCTGCAGGTAGAGTCATTACTCACTGAGCCACCAGGGAAGTCCAATGTATATGTATTTAGATTGGAATATGTATATATATGCGTATGTGTGTATGTGTGTATATAAGTGTGTGGTGTGTGTGTGTACATATACAAGTGTGGTGTGTGTGTATGTACACATATATACACATACATACATATACATATACAAGTGTGTTTGTGGGGGTGTGTGTACACATATATACATACATACATATACATATACAAGTGTGTGGTGCGTGTGTGTATGTGTGTATACATACATACATACATACATATACATATACAAGTGTGTGTGTACACATATATACATACATACATATACATATACAAGTGTGTGTGTACACATATATACACACATACATATACATATACACGTGTGTGGTGTGTGTGTGTATGTATGTGCTCTTCCCAGGTAGCTCAATGGGTAAAGAATTCTCTTGCAATGCAGGAGACAAGGAGACATGGGTTCAATCCCTGGGTCCGGAAGATGCCCTGGAGAAGGAAATGGCAACCCACTCCAGTATTCTTGCCTGGAGAATCCCATGGACAGAGAAGCCTTGCAGGAGGCTACGGTCCCTAGGGTCTCAAAGAGTCGGACACACTGAAGGAATTTATCATGCACAGGGGCGGGCACACACACACACACACACACACACACACACATGCATGTTCTATAGTATGTTCAAAACCATTGACTTGACTTTCTTTGAGTTCATTTTCATTTCATGTGGGGGTTCCAGACCAGATATTGGAAAACTTTTCCTACAGACAGCCAGATAGTAAAATATTTTCAGGTTTTCATGCCAAGCAATCTTTGTCACAACCGCTCGACTTGGACCTCGTAGCATGGGGCAGACGGATAATAAGTAAGTGAATGAGTGTTGCAGTATTTTTTGACTTTGCTTGTGGACCTGGAAATATGAATTTCACGTTCTTTTAATGTGTCACAAAAAACGTTCCTTTTTTCAACCTTTTAAAAATATGAAAACCTTCTTAGTTGTCTCCAAAACCA